>NC_081247.1:635000-912301 GCF_902713425.1 Acipenser ruthenus | reverse complement strand
GAAGAGGGAGAAGAGAGAGTGAGGAGGAGAAGAGGAGAGGAGTGAGGAGGGAGAAGAGGGAGAGTGAGGAGGAAAGAGGGAGAGTGAGGAGGAGAAGAGGGAGAGTGAGGAGGAGAAGAGAGGAGAAGAGAGAGTGAGGAGGAGAAGAGGGAGAGTGAGGAGGGAGAAGAGGGAGATGTGAGGAGGAGAAGAGGGAGAGTGAGGAGGAGAAGAGGGAGAGTGAGGAGGAGAAGAGGGAGAAGAGAGAGTGAGGAGGAGAAGAGGGAGAAGAGAGAGTGAGGAGGAGGAGAGGGAGAGTGAGGAGGAGAAGAGGGAGAAGAGAGAGTGAGAGGAGAAGAGGAGAAGAGAGAGTGAGGAGGAGAAGAGGGAGAAGAGAGAGTGAGGAGGAGAAGAGGGAGAGTGAGGAGGAGAAGAGGGAGAGTGAGGAGGAGAAGAGGGAGAGTGAGGAGTAGAAGAGGTGAGAGTGAGGAGGAGAAGAGGGAGAAGTGAGGAGGAGAAGAGGGAGAAGAGAGAGTGAGGAGGAGAAGAGGAGAGAGAGAGTGAGGAGGAGAAGAGGGAGAAGAGAGAGTGAGGAGGAGAAGAGGGAGAGTGAGGAGGAGAGAGGAGAGTGAGGAGGAGAAGAGGGAGAGTGAGGAGGAGAAGAGGGAGAGAGAGAGTGAGGAGGAGAAGAGGGAGAGTGAGGAGGAGAAGAGGGAGAGTGAGGAGGAGAAGAGGGAGAGTGAGGAGGAGAAGAGGGAGAGTGAGGAGGAGAAGAGGGAGAAGAGAGAGTGAGGAGGAGAAGAGGGAGAGTGAGGAGGAGAAGAGGGAGAAGAGAGAGTGAGGAGGAGAAGAGGGAGAGTGAGGAGGAGAAGAGGGAGAGTGAGGAGGAGAAGAGGGAGTGAGGAGGAGAAGGAGAGAGAGAGTGAGGAGGAGAAGAGGGAGAAGAGAGAGTGAGGAGGGAGAAGAGGGAGAGAGAGTGAGGAGGAGAAGAGGGAGAGTGAGGAGAGAAGAGGGAGAGAGAGAGTGAGGAGGAGAAGAGGAGAGTGAGGAGGAGAAGGGAGAGTGAGGGAGAAGAGGAGAGTGAGGAGGAGAAGAGGGAGAAGAGAGAGTGAGGAGGAGTGAGGAGGAGAAGAGGGAGGAGTGAGGAGGAGAAGAGGGAGAGTGAGGAGGAGAAGAGGGGAGTGAGAGAGGAGAAGAGGGAGAGTGAGGAGGAGAAGAGGGAGAGAGAGAGAGAGAGAGGAGGAGGAAGAGAGGGAGAAGAGAGAGTGAGGAGGAGAAGAGGGAGAAGAGAGAGTGAGGAGGAGAGAGGGGGGATGGAATTGGAAAGGAAGGGAGAGGGAGAAAGGGAGGAGGAGTAGGGAAAGAAGAAGCAGAGGACGGGGAGGAGAGGGAAGAAGAGAGGCGGGAGACGTGAGGGGGAGAGGGGGGAGTGGGTTGGAAAGGTAGGGAGGGGAGAAGGAGATATGAGTGAGAAAGAGATGTTGGTTAAAGGGGGAGGGGAAAGGAGGGAGGAGGAAGGGATAAACAACAAGAGGGGAGAAGTGGAAGAAACAGGTGAATGTGGTATTAAGAAAAGGTGAGAGGGGAGAAGGAAAGAAAGAAGGGAGGAAGTGAAAAGATAGATAGATACAATCGTGGCCTTTTTCTCTGTATCTTATTTTTCATACACTGTAAATATTTTGCCTCTGTGTTATTGCCAAGTTCCTGCAACCCAGACCACGCCCACATCCCAACCAGGGACCGCCCCTTTCTGTAATCCACACCCACAAATCCTTAAACTCACTCCAGTGGACCATGTGACCTACAGCAAAGGGACCAGGATGCAGCAGTTTATCAATAGTGTTGTATTTAAAATGAAACACCAGCCATGCAGATATTTCAAATACATACATAGTATTTAAAGAGAATAACCGCAATATTCTCAGCACAATAAAGGGGTCCTGTGTAAGTGGAAATAAATATATTTTAAAGGCTGGTTAAAGCTCATTTAAATTGGTGAGCAGTGATCATGTTATTTAAGCTAATAAGAGGTGAGAGAATGGATTTTAAAGATGGTCAGCGCTCCTTTAAAGGGAGGGGCCAGTGATCATGCTAATAAAGCTAATGATAAGTGAGAGAATGGATTTTAAAGATGGTCAGCGCTCCTTTAAAGGGAGGGGCCGGTGATCATGTTAATAAAGCTAATGATAAGTGAGAGAATGGATTTTAAAGTCTTAAGTTAGAACTTCTTTAAATACATCACTATAGATTTAAGAATTAGTAGCTTCAAATGTTCTTTGATTGCTTTTATTATCCCTGTGACTTTCGAGGTGTTTGCAATCAGTCAGAGTGCTTGTGCTGCTTCAGTATTGAAAGCATGTGACATTATGACCTTTCACCTGCTCTCTCTGTCTGTGTACCTGCAGAGTGGGCGGGGCTGGCAGAGGTGAGAGGTCGCACTGTCACATGATTTGAAAGGCATGAGGAAGGCTTAGTTTTGTGGTTTCGAATTCTCCAGACAAGCTCAAAGCAGATTTAAAGAAAGATTCTGATAACTTTACTGGAGCAACAGAACCACTGTGAATGATCCCAAACACCACAGTAAGGGAAAGGTACTGAATCAAAGCAATGACAGTTAATATTGAAGAGGATTAAACCGCTGCTCCCTGCTAAACCTGCCAAGCTGCCTATCCAGTATTTTTAATTGCACAGCAGTGGCTAAAAGTTTTGTGTCAACTAGAATTTTTGGATTGAGACATAATTTATATATATAGGAAGATCATTTATATATATATAGGAAGATAATATAGGAACATCATTTATATATTTTATTTAACATCATGTAACTACAAAATGATATCACAAAAGTCTACCAGAAGCCATAATAGTAGTACTTTTATTACTATTTGTTTATTTAGCAGACACCTTTATCCAAGGCGACTTACAGAGACTCGGGTGTGTGAACTATGCATCAGCTGCACAGTCACTTACAATTACGTCTCACCCGAAAGACGGAGCACAAGGAGGTGAAGTGACTTGCTCAGGGTCACACAATGAGTCAGTGGCTGAGGTGGGATTTGAACCGGGGACCTCCTGGTTACAAGCCATTTTCTTTAACCACTGGACCACACAGCCTCCTATGTCATAAGTACAGTAGTATTTCATGTTAGATGTCGAAATGTCACATTTCTCTGTTTTCAGTTTTTCATTAAGCATGTGGAAAACTACAAAGTGCTGTGTGATTCAGTATGTTAACGTGACATTATTCAGCTATTTTTATTCGACTTTATGATGCAGAACGAGTTCATTCTATAGGGTGGTGCAAAACTTTTGGCCAGAGCTGTAGTTTCAGTTTCATGTTTTGTATTAAAAAAAGTGTAACGTTCCAGTGATGTTAAAGCTGTAAAGCACCATAAGTATAACAAATATGTTTGTGTCGGTTGCTGTTTTACTTGCTGATCCTCAGAGAAACCACCTGCAAGGAGCTGTATCAGTCGTGTGCACGTGTATTAAAACAACTCAATGGGTTTTGCACACAAAACATCTTTCATTTACTGCAAACTCATCTGACATGAAGCTAATTCAAAACTAAAACCACAGCGATGTCTGAAGGTATCTTACATTCTAATATTTAGCATGGCCACCTTTGGCATCAGTAACAGTTTGGCATCTTTTTGGCATTGTGGTGTAATTTGATTCCATTGTTCCTGAAGTTGTATCCACAGACTTTCTTTTTGTACAGTTGGCAAGCTTGGAGTCCAATAAGCTACAGAAGCAATGAGGTGTTCTAGGAAATCTGCACATTACTGTGTATGCGTTTAATGATATAGAGAGTCAGAGCTGTGTGGTTACTCAGATCTTCCAAGTAATGCCTTTCAGCAGCTTTTAAGTCAGCAGGTATTCATTCAAATAGAAAGAAACCTGTTAAAATGGCGACACATTGCTAATGCTTTTCCCATGCTGTGCAATCTGCAATGTCAGTCCTTGATAATAAGACAGTGGGCTGGAGGCTCAAAGCTGTTCACTTGTTGCCACTGGCACAGCTTGCAATCATTCTGAGTTCTTCTTATTGCAGCTTCTCAAATATCAAGCCTTGTACGGTGCTTTGACCAGGCGCTCCTAGTTTCCTGCCATTGACATAAGCGAGGTAGGCTGGGTCAGCCAACCTTTATATTAAGCGCCAGCACCATCTAGTGCACAGCTAGAGTATTGCCCGCAAAACATTAGGAAATCCAAAGTGACAGATCACTAGGTGGCGCTGGCTTCAATAAGACGGTTTGTGATGTCATAATGTGATGTCCTGTCTGATGTCATAATGAACCTTCCACCTTTTTGCCTTTTTTGAGTTTAGTCTACAGCCCTGTCGCTCCTTCCTTCCTAGATTGTGTTTACTTTCCTAAACAGCGAAACTCGTTCATGTGTTCAACAAGACGGACAGCAGCATGGACACGAAGACTGTATTAATAAATATATGAATCAGTAAATATAAACAAGAATTGCCTTGTGAAATAAAGTGTTGCTGTTTTGTAAGAAACTGTGTCTGGGGTGCTGCTTCAGTGTCTGTAAAATATAGATAAACTACAACCACCTGTACACAAACAAGTGCAATCCACAATCCATTTACTAGTCTGGTATACAATGCCGTTGCAGTTCATGTATTGGAGCTTGTCTAGGGAATCCTAATCGCCTGCACTATACAGGCACCCTTGTTCCATTCCAGTCATTATTATTATTTGTTTATTTAGCAGACATCTTTATCCAAGGCGACTTACAGAGACTAGGGTGCGTAAACTATGCATCAGCTGCAGAGTCACTTACAACTACGTCTCACCTGAAAGACGGAGCACAAGGAGGTTAAGTGACTTGCTCAGGGTCACACAATGAGTCAGTGGCTGAGGTGGGATTTGAACCGGGGACCTCCTGGTTACAAGCCCTTTTCTTTTACCACTGGACCACACAGCCTCCTACAATGAAGGAATAATTTGATTTGGGGAATTCATTTTGAATGTTTTAGTTTGTTTCATTTGTTTGTCTTTTCACAGGTAAGCTAGACGAGTATTGCCCATGACCTGCAACACGAGGGACACACAATCAGGCCGCACCGCCATGATAAATGTACATATGCAGTCTATCTTTTCATATTTATGTTTATTACATTGTAGATTCTAGGAGGCTGTGTGGTCCCGTGGTTAAAGAAAAGGGCTTGTAACCAGGAGGTCCCCGGTTCAAATCCCACCTCAGCCACTGACGCATTGTGTGACCCTGAGCAAGTCACTTCACCTCCTTGTGCTCCGTCTTTCGGGTGAGACGTAGTTGTAAGTGACTCTGCAGCTGATGCATAGTTCATAATGGAAATTAATCACGTGTAAAACATGCCTTAAAGACTTCATTCATCCTCTCTGTCTGTGCTTTAAAGAATTACAAACAGTTTATTCACAGAGCAGACTGTTTTGGGCTCGCAATCCAAATGGGCTTTAAAGGGTTAAAAACGACATATTTTCTGGTATCATGTTGAGGACATTAATGAAGCCGCAGATAATCACGATGGATCCTCACACCCCACACAGATAGCAGAGTTAAGAAAAGGGTTTGAACCTCTGAACAGTTTGAGGGATTGGCAACTTATATACAATTAACCATTCGATTTATCAGCATCGTTATTGTAAGGATATTGTTAAAGAACAAATAAATATGTTTACAAAACGTATATAACAAAAAATAGCTAGCTAAACGTTGTAAGGCTACTCAAATTAACTTAATGTCAACTCAAAAATCTCAAAATGATCAATTCTAACCGTATTTGCATTAAATGGTGACGTAGGGTAACACACTACAACTCAAAATAACATATAATTACATTTAGGTCAATATATAATATCACGTATAAAACCAAATGTACATAATAAAGTATAAGTTAATCAACTTACACAAAATTGATGCTTTGCACCGAAAATGGCAGGTCAAATCCTGTGGGCGTGTCACAAAAAAAACCTGCATCGCGCATGCGCAGTTTGTGCAAATAATTCCGATTTCTATGTTTCTATGTAGCACAGATTTTCAGAACACAGCCGCTGCTTTTGATACTTCTGTCAGAATCTATTTAATTCGCAAAGGCGAGGCGATGTTAAAATTGAAAGGCTTAGTAATGTTTAGGTAAAACATCTCCGATCTCATAGTTTCCTTTGCGGTCTATATTGGATGAATTGTCAAACCGCACTGAACAGTTTGGCTGCGTTCACCGAAGTAACCTTTGTGCTCCACCAGCTTCATAATTTACAGCATGATCAGAAAATGTATAGTAGAAACAGTCCCTGCTATAAAGAGATCATATAAACGTATGTTTTGTGATGTGAGACACATTGATGAGTATTATAACGGGCAGGATTCCCCCCCTCCCCCCGCCCTCTCAGGAGCCCCCGCCCTCTCACAAAGGGGTTGTTAGACAGTACTGTATTTTGATCTGGGACAAAACATAGTTCAAATACTTGCACATGTGGTCACATATCTCACTTCAACTACCTGTTATTAAAGCTGATTTATTCTCCTTAATTCAAAGTAGGTTATTCCCTGTCCCTGATATTTTTTCATCAATAACCAATTACACCTGCTGAAAATAACAGAGTGGTTTAGGTTCATTTCAACCGTTTAGCATTATTTTATATATTTAAACCTTTAGAATAAATATCTGAATATTTGAAAAGTATAATAACTGTGAGGAAAAAGAGTCAAATCATTTTAATTTGTATTATAAATCATTCATAAGATAATTAATGGCATGACTCGAAGGCGAGGCACTCTGTATATATACAGATGGAGCCAAGGATCCAAAAACAGGAAGAGTGGCAATGGCATATTATATCCCAGAATTAGATATCTGTAAAATAGCGAGGATATCTGACCATTTATAGGTATATGTTGCAGAAATGGTAGCTATATTATTTGCAATAGTTAAAATAGCTGAAATAAAGCCTAAAAAACGGTCATATTTTCAGATTCATTGAGTGTTCTTATTGCATTAAAAGGGGAGTTTAATGATAGAAGAGATATCATGTTTGAAATAATGCAACAATATAAGGAATGCTCAATAATGGGGATCAAAGTGATTTTAGTTTGGATTCCTGGTCACTCTGGCATTCTGGGCAACGAGATGGTAGATCTGGCAGCAAAAAATGGGTTAAAAAGAGAGGAAATTGATGTGGTGATTTCTCTGGGATCGCAGGAAATGGGAGGCTATGTGAAAAAAAAATGATAGTAAAAGAATGGCAGGAGAGATGGGATGAAAGCATAAAAGGAAGGTTTTATCATAATATCCAGAAAGAGGTGAACAACAGCTGGGTGAACAAGAGAGTTGGTAAGGAAAGAGTAAAGAGCGTTGGATAGGTTAAGGATCGGGCAGAGTTCATTAAATGAACATCTTTTAAGACTGGAGAAACATGAAGATGGAAAGTGTGAACATTGTAAAGTAGCTGAAACAGAAGAACATTATTAATTAAAGTGTAAGAAATATGAGGAGCAGGGAAGGAAAATGGAGAGGAGGCTGAGAGAAATGGAGGTACATGAAGTCAATATAAAGAACTTGCTGGGAAAAGAGGAAGGGAGACTGAATAGAGAAAAGATACTGATGAAATATATAAAGGAAACAGGACAAGAAGGGAAGTTATAATAAATAAAGATGACAGAGAAATAAAACAATGACAAAGGACTACAGATAGAGGGCGCTAATCATCTAAAATAATAGATGGAATGCGCCCTACAGATTAACCAGAAGAAGAAGACTCGAAGGCGATTCACACCCCCTGACTCGGTGGCAGTCGCACATGGAGTGAGGATTGGATCTGCTTGTCTACACACTTCTTTATCAGCCAGCTCTCCTCTCTTGTTTTGAGCCCCGGCTGCTCCAGCGCAGGACCTCTTGAGAAGCTGCGCGGCTCTGCAGACTTTTAAACCCGTGGATGCGTGACCTGGTGACGTCTTTTCCGGGTGAGTTCACACAGGCGATGAATTTGGAAGAACAGGTTTTCTGCAAAATCTGCGCAGACTTAGCAAAGTCTGCGTATCGTGAACGCAGCACACTGTATTCTGCGATTGGTATATTCCTCGTCCCGCAGCGCCTCCCCAGTCCTGTGGAAGGCAGACCCGTTCAGACACTGAGGGAGAGGAGACAGGAGGTAAGCGAGTGTGCATTGAGTTGTACAATGTGTTTTAAAACTACAGAAACGTGTCTTGTGGTTTTGCTCGGAAAAGGTCGTGTTGTTGTGGGGTAGGAGCGCACTGTTTTGATATGTGTTGTATTTCTGAAGCGGCGTGGCAGTTTGTATTCACATGCCCCCCTCAGTTGCAGTCTCTGCGGGTCAATTGCAACGAACTTGCAGAGTTAGTACGGAGCTGCGTATACTAGCTAGTACGGTACCATCTCGGGATCATCATCCCCTGCTGCTTACTAAGTTAGTACCGATTGCTTTTTAAACACAAGCGGAACAAAGTTGGAGACTAGCTGATCCCCAGATTTAGTACGGTAGTAAGGATCAAACGTTGTTGTTGTTACCAAACAGGAACTGAAGGGAGCTCTGAATCATTCTTTCATTATCAGAATCGCTTCAGCCTTTTACACGGAGCCAGACACGGAGCAAGGCGGGGTGGCTCTGAATCAGAACATTTGAAATATTTGTAACAGTAATGTATGTATTTTACGATATTATGAGGTAATAATCATTTTTTACAATGTTACAAATAGGCCGATATTTATACATAACTATTAATTCGTCTCTAACATTTATATGTGTGCACGTAGTAATTTATTTATTTATTTAAGATATGTATGCATGGTAAAATACTCCCTATCAGGGCACACGGACTGGCTATAAAATACTCAGCCAAGTGCAACGCCATGAAATAAACTAGCAAAGCTGGTTTTTGACACTCAACACACACGGGCTGTTTCAACACCGCTCTCATTGGACCAGAACAAGTACAAAACAGGGAGGGGTGGTATTCCGAGTATCATAGATAATCACTTCTAAAAACACCCTGAGGAGAGCACTGTTTATTTTATTTTTCATTGTGCCCCCAGGTCCTATTACGTAAAATAACACTTAACTCACATTCTACCCACTGTGTCCCTACTACTCAATATCCCTGCTCGCCCCGAAGAACCACCAGTGTCGAGTCCCCTCAAATTAAAGGAATGAAGAGACTGGCTGCCCCCTGCTTATTTGTATCTATTTTCGAGTTTTATGTAAATCGTTTTTTTTTCGGGGCTTTCGTTTTTGATATACTGTATGAAATTAGTGTTATCGGTTACTTTTCAAAATGCTTGAGCGTTTTTGTTTTTTTTCTGTTAAAATATGTATCGTAACTCGACAGTACTTGCACACTTAAGTTGTCCCTTCTTTCCTTTGCTGTCTTCCACAGTGAAATCCCTCTGGTCACGGCACATTCTTCTGGGGTTTTTGTGTGGAGTCATTTTTGTACATTTCTCCACAATTCTGTTTTAAATCCTCTGTGTCTTAACTGTAATACAGCTTGAAATCCCGCTAACAAGCCTCCATCCTGATTGTAATCTCGTTTTAAATCTCGCAAGCGCAGTGTCCAATAGAAATGCAGGAATGTGCTGTCACTCAGTAGTTGGGGCGGGTTTAAAGTATTCAGAACGAATCAATGATAGATACAAGACAGGAAGGCGGGACATTGCCCAGCAGCACTGGGAAATGTATTTATTATTATTTTTGTAGTAGGTTTTATTTTTTTAAATGTGAAAAGGGGTTAAAGTCAACGTGAATTGATGAATCATTTCCACAGTTTTTTCCAGTGTTTTCCAGTGTTTATTAGATATCCACCGTTTTTTTTTTTTTCTTTGTATCGGGTGTTTTAGCGGTTTTTATCGGCTAAAACAGAAAATCAGAAGCCCTATACTGTACAGTCATGCTTGTTTAGCACAAATACAGGAGTCAGGACCCAGCGTATTTTTTTATCTGTACTTATGATCAATTTCCTCATTAAAAAAAGAGACAGATAGACATTACACTGCAAAAAAAATAGTCAAATATAGGCATTTAACATGCTAATGGAAACTTTACACATGTGTACATGTTTGAGTAAATTTACAAGTTGCAGCTTGATTTCTTTGACACAGTCGCCTTGGATAAAGGAGTCTGATAGTTGTGTGCGAGCAACAAAACCTCTGATTAAAGCTTCGTAAGGAATACCTTGGACTTATCATATTTGACTGTTTTTCATAATAAAATGTAAATAAATAAGTCATGCACACAATTTTCTATATGTATATGTGTATTCATGACCAGTATGGCCGCATTGAAACCATGGCAAAAAGTTTGTCTGGAGCCCTGCCTTTCAGGCACATCGATTTCTTCCGTGCGTAATAATGCAGTTTCAGAAACAGTCCAGAAGAAAAACCAGAAAGCCTTGCACAGTCTGCAAAAGAATTGCAAAACTTGATCATTTTTCAGTAGTTTTCGTTCATTAATAAGTTTTAGTTAAGGGGAATGGCCTGCTCCCACACTCATAACATTACCTGCTAACCAATCAGAAGATTTTAAATAAACCGCACACTGTCCACTCCCTATGGGTTCATTGATTTACATCCTGCCAAATCGCCACCCTTTTTTCTTTTCAACTGCCCCTTGGTTAAATCACATGGTGTTCTATCACCTCGTCCACATGTATCAAACTCCATAATCATAAATTTAAGTATCACTTCTCAAATTCGGTGTCATGTTGGATTGTCCAGAACTTCTGAACTTGAGGGAGAAAATGACAGAGAGAATAATTATTCACACTTTATTCTTACAGGTCCGGCACTGCTTTGGAGGCACCACAAAGAAACTTCATGCAAGGCAAGGATCAAAGATGCAGTCTGATAGAATTAAAGAGGAGGGGCTGGATGTGATACCTGTCCAAATTAAAGAGGAGGCCTCTGAACTGGAGCCTGTCCAAATTAAAGAGGAGGCCCCTGAAGTGGAGGCTGTCCACGTTAAAGAGATCTCTGAACTGGAGCCTGTCCACATTAAAGAGATCTCTGAACTGGAGCCTGTCCACATTAAAGAGATCTCTGAACTGGAGCCTGTCCACATTAAAGAGATCTCTGAACTGGAGCCTGTCCACATTAAAGAGATCTCTGAACTGGAGCCTGTCCACATTAAAGAGATCTCTGAACTGGGCTGGGTGCCAGTTACAGAACCGTACACAGATTACAGTCCCCCAACGTTTGATTTTGCCCCGGAGCATCCAGATATACACCCTGCCGTGGAAAGTTTGAGTTCGTCACTGGAATGCTTCCAAGCGTTTCTGCCTGAGAAAGTGATCTCCTTCCTTTGCACTTGCACCAACAAACGCGCAGCTGAGTACTTCACAAGCAAGCCAGATAAACAGAGAAAGGCCTTCGGACTGAAGTGGCGTGATGTGCTACCTGATGAGATGTACGTTTTTCTTGCTCTTGTGTTCTTGATGGGCATAAACCAGCTACCATGCATGGCCGCCTACTGGTCACAGAGCATTTTAATGCGAGGCCCCCCTGTCTTCTGTAAAGAAGTCATGAGCAGAAACCGCTTTCTGAGCATCATGAAGTTTTTGCGTTTCTCTGAACCGGATCAGGTACGAAAGGGCCAGCCGCGTACCAGACTGGAGCCGTTCCTGTCCATGATCAGAAAGACGTCAATGGAATCGATCGACCCGGGACAGCATGTCGCCATTAATGAGGTGCTCGCCCTGCGGAAATATATCAAAATGAAAAGGACTCGATCCGGAATGAAACTGTTCTGCCTGTGTCCCGGTGATCAGAGGCTAAGGGGTTACACATGGGATTTTCAAATACGCATCGACCGGGATGAAGACGACGTTGTCTCGCGTTACCCAGGGGCAAGCGAACTGTGCGCACCCGAGAGGATTGTTGTGTGTCTGGCAGATCGTGTGCTAAATCAAGGGCGTCACATTGTTGTCGGCAGTTGGCACATGTCCGACAGGCTCGCTTCATTCCTGCTTACCCAGAAGACACACGTCACTGGGAGTGTTCGATCAGATGTGGGGGTGCCAAAGGAAGCTGTAGAAGAAAAACTCGACAAAGGAGAGACGCGTTTTGTTAGAAACCGTGACTTGCTGCTGGTTAGGTGGCGGGATAAGGCAGATGTAAATATTCTGACTACCAAGTATGCAGCTGGATTTGTTCAAAAGACCCGTGTCCTAACCGGGGGAGCAAGGGTGGGTTACAGCAAGCCATTCCACATCGAAAAATACAGTGCGCTGCTGGGAGCGGTGGGTGCCTGCGATCAGCATTTGGAGACGTATGACCCTTGCAGAAAATCTCTGGTCTGGTTCAAAAAGCTAGGCATCCACTTCATCGCACGGATGATGCTGAATGGTCGAGTGTTGTACCAGCTGCGCATGGGGAAGGGGAAGAAGCCCTACTTGGAGTACCTCTTGCAGTGCTGCGATGAAATGCTTATGAAGCACTGCGCCGGATACGCGGGCTTGAAGCAGCTTTCCACCGCAAGAGAACGTCCCGCGACGCCTGCAGCGGACGCTCCCCTACACGCGTTCGTTTCGATTCCTCCCACGCAGGCTAAACGGAGGCCACAGAAAAGGTGCCGGGTCTGCTATGAAAACCAAACCCGAAAGGATACGAGGAAAATGTGCAGCGGCTGCCGTGGCAACCCCGGATTCTGCTGCATCGATCATTTCAATGATTGGCACAGAGTGACTCGGTGATCATGAACGCAAACGTTTTGTTCTGTGAATGCAAACAAGATTCCCAGTGGGCAGATTCCCAGGAGGGGGCTTCTATGATCTATGATTATTTGTTGTAAGTAAGAGTGTTGGGATTGTATAAATAAGAATGGGGTTGGTTTTAATGGGGAACCTGATGCTCTGTGTGTAGCAGCCTGCCTGCTGTGTTTGGTTGTGGGAACGAGCTGTGCGTGTGTGTGTTAACCAGCTGCGCGCTCCTAATCAGCAGGTGGGCGTGGCCCAGCAGAGCGTCAGGATTAAAAGGGTCCTGATTATACAGATTACGGCTGCTGAAAAGCCGTAGGGCGCAGAGCGCTGCTGCTGTCAAGGGACAAGGAGCTAGTTTCGGGATAGCAGACACGTGTAGCAGCGGGACCTCCATTTGTTAGCGGAGCAGCCCGAGCCATCTGCACGGCACCATTTTGTTTTTATAGTTTTTGTACAGTGTTCATTTTGCCTTTTGTACGCCGGGCCGTATGTCCCACGTGAGCCACCATTACTGGCAGTGTGACGTGGGGTTGTGTATGTACTGTATGTAAATAAACCTGCGCGCCTGCGGGGCGTGTCAGTCCCAACCTTCCAGTCTCGGTCTCCTGTCAATCACGCATCCACATCATCATCACAGCAGTCCCCTGTTGACACACACATTATATCGCAACCATAGCAACAGGAAAGAAGATCACTGATTGGCTAGAGAGGATGACAAGGCATACCAATCCCCCACTAGCAAAAGACAATGTGAGAGTGACGTTTCCTTTTCTGTTTGCTTATTTTTCAGCATTATTTTACAACGAAATTACATAACAGTAATAGAAACATTGTAGTCACGTTAAAAGTTGTGGCAACTATAAAAAGTTGTGGTTTGTGTTAAAAGTTGCAGTTTCCGCTACACATTCACGGACCGTGATTATCTTACACAGTATATATGTATACACAGTAGTTTGCAGAAGTATTCACCCCCCTGCAAAGTTTTCACCTTTTGTTGACACCTGAGCGTACTCCACGACGCTTTCAAATTAGACTTTACATGTAGAATCTACACAAACTACTCCACATTGATAAAGTTAAATAAATGCATATAGAATATAAATAAGTAAGATTTACAGAGAAAAGCAGATTAATCTCAGTTGCATAAGTATTCAACCCCTTTGCTACTGCAGCCCTAAATCAGCTCGGGTGCAAATGATTTGTTTGAAAGGTCACAAAATGTTATGGGGAAGCTTGTCAGGATAGAGGGGAGAATGGATGGTGCAAAGTACAGACGAATCCTTGAGGAAAACCTGTTTGAGTCAGCCAAGACTCTGAAACTGGGGAGGAAATTCACATTTCAGCAGGACAATGACCCGAAGCACAAAGCCAAAGACACACTGGAGTGGTTGAACAAGAAGAGAATTAATGTTCTTGAGTGGTCAAGTCCTGACTTGAATCCAATCGAAAATGTATGGTATAAGGGATTACAAGAACGCATGCACTGGTTTCTAGAAGTTTCAGCATTACTATTACTCTGACTCACAGCAACCCACTATACTGAATATTGTATCTAAAAATGAACATACAAAATGTATGGAAGTAAAATTATGGTAATTACACATTAAATAAACTTATTTTATTTATTTAAGATTTGTCTCAATGAAAATGTCAGTTTACATAAAAGGTTCAAACAATGAATGTATTGAAACACAGATTTACAATCTTAGTGACTGTAGCAGAGCAGGGCTCTGCCCTTGTAAATACTGGAGGGGATGGAGTTAAATTCTCCTCCCTGCCCAGGTTGATTGCGTCAGGTGGGAGCAATCAATGAATCAATGAATCAATTAGTCACCAGCCACCTGGCATAAAAGGAGGCCTCAGCCTCCCAGTAGGGTGAGAGTTCCAGAAGGAGGAGAGTAGCTGAGGAAGCAAGAGTGGTTTTCTTTGTGTGCGGGTTTTTGTTCACTGTGTGAGTTCTCTGGTGCCGGCTAAGATTGTGTAACCGATTAGAACTCTTCCCACATTCAGTACAGTGATACGGCTTCTCTCCAGTATGAATTTGTTGGTGTGATTTTAGGTTTCCTGAGTCAATGAAACTCTTCCCACAGTCAGTGCAGAGGTATGGTCGATCTCCAGTGTGAATTCGCTGGTGTATTTTTAGCCTTCCTGAGTCAATGAAACTCTTCCCACATTTAGCGCACAGGTATGGTCTGTCTCCAGTGTGAATTTGCTGGTGTCTCTTTAGGCTTCCTAAAATACTGAAGCTCTTCCCACAGTCAGTACAGTGATGTGGCTTCTCTCCAGTGTGAATCCGTAGGTGTGTCTTTAGTGTTCCTGACTCAATGAAACTCTCCCCACATTCAGTGCAGCAATACAGCTTCTCTCCAGTGTGACTTTGCTGGTGTGTTTTTAGGTTTTCTAACCAACTGAAGCTTTTCTCACATTCAGTACAGTGATATGGTTTCTCTCCAGTGTAAATTAGCAGGTGTGTTTTTAGGTGTCCCAGCACTCTGAAACTCTTCCCACATTCAATGCAGGGGTATGGTCGATCTCCAGTGTGAATTCGCTGGTGTCTTTTTAGGTCTCCTAACTTACTGAAGCTCTTCCCACATTCAGTACAATGATGTGATATCTTTGACTGGCATGAGTTCTTTGAATGTTTTAATAACAAATCAGTAGACTCTTCTTTAATGTGGACAGGTTCCAGTTCAGTCTCTTTAATGTTGACAGGCTCCAGTTCAGGCATCTCCTGTTTAATGAAGATAGGTACCAATTCCAGAACCTCCTCCTGTTGTAAACAGACTCCATCTTTGTTGCTTGGCTTTCACCAAGATAAGGCAGTCCTGAAAACAGAAAATAAAATAGTTTTACTGTCTGTTCTTTGTCTCCTTCAGTCTCAAGAACATACTTCCGTCAGTTGCTTTTGCACTATCAACCAAACACCCAAGTAATGATGGCGGATGAATACTTTGTAACTTTTTGGTTTTAATTAACTCATTGTTAATTAATTGCTTTGTTAATTGGTGCTTGTTCATTTCAATAATGTATATAATGTAATTTACCTAACTTTGAAATCAGTACAATTATTCTGTTAAGGAGCCCAAAAACCTTCTGGAGGGGCACCAGGAGTAAAACTGTCAATTGATAAACTCTACATGCCACAAAAGAAGGAATGTGAGCTGCAAGTCTACCTCCCGACCAGAAAGGACACTCTGTAAGGCTGGTGGTACACTTTCTCAGAGACAGCTTGACTCGATGGTAGGTTGGAACCGGAAGTTAGCCATTTTGGAGAAAGCATGAGACTGCTAAACAAATCCATTGTGATCAGCTGTGGGACACGCAATGATTGGATAGAGAGCAGCACCGGGCTGGTCACAGGGAGGAGTTGGGCAGTACCAAGGGGGCGCAGCTACCTGAGTACAGCCCCTTACGCTGAAGTACTAAACCGCCGGAGCGCTGTATTAGTGTTTTGTTTTTGTGTGAGTATAGAATAGTGGAGCACCACTACCCCTGCACAGCACACACACCCGGAGCACCACTACCCCATGCACAGCACACACACACCCAGAGCACCACTACCCCTGCACAGCACACACACACCCAGAGCACCACTACCCCTGCACAGCACACACACCCAGAGCACCACTACCCCTGCACAGCACACACACCCAGAGCACCACTACCCCTGCACAGCACACACACACCCAGAGCACCACTACCCCTGCACAGCACACACACACCCAGAGCACCACTACCCCTGCACAGCACACACACACCCAGAGCACCACTACCCCTGCACAGCACACACCCCCAGAGCACCACTACCCCTGCACAGCACACACCCCCAGAGCACCACTACCCCTGCACAGCACACACCCCCAGAGCACCACTACCCCTGCACAGCACACACACCCCCAGAGCACCACTACCCCTGCACAGCACACACCCCCAGAGCACCACTACTCCTGCACAGCACACACCCCCAGAGCACCACTACCCCTGCACAGCACACACCCCCAGAGCACCACTACCCCTGCACAGCACACACCCAGAGCACCACTACCCCTGCACAGCACACACCCCCAGAGCACCACTACCCCTGCACAGCACACACCCCCAGAGCACCACTACCCCATGCACAGCACACACACCCCCAGAGCACCACTACCCCTGCACAGCACACACACCCCCAGAGCACCACTACCCCTGCACAGCACACACACCCCCAGAGCACCACTACCCCTGCACAGCACACACCCCCAGAGCACCACTACCCCTGCACAGCACACACCCCCAGAGCACCACTACTCCTGCACAGCACACACCCCCAGAGCACCACTACCCCATGCACAGCACACACACCCCCAGAGCACCACTACCCCTGCACAGCACACACACCCCCAGAGCACCACTACCCCTGCACAGCACACACACCCCCAGAGCACCACTACCCCTGCACAGCACACACCCCCAGAGCACCACTACCCCTGCACAGCACACACCCCCAGAGCACCACTACTCCTGCACAGCACACACCCCCAGAGCACCACTACCCCATGCACAGCACACACACCCCCAGAGCACCACTACCCCTGCACAGCACACACACCCCCAGAGCACCACTACCCCTGCACAGCACACACACCCCCAGAGCACCACTACCCCTGCACAGCACACACCCCCAGAGCACCACTACCCCTGCACAGCATACACCCCCAGAGCACCACTACTCCTGCACAGCACACACCCCCAGAGCACCACTACCCCATGCACAGCACACACACCCCCAGAGCACCACTACCCCTGCACAGCACACACACCCCCAGAGCACCACTACCCCTGCACAGCACACACCCCCAGAGCACCACTACCCCTGCACAGCACACCCCCAGAGCACCACTACCCCTGCACAGCACACACCCCCAGAGCACCACTACCCCTGCACAGCACACACCCCCAGAGCACCACTACCCCATGCACAGCACACACACCCCCAGAGCACCACTACCCCTGCACAGCACACGCACCCCCAGAGCACCACTACCCCTGCACAGCACACACACCCCCAGAGCACCACTACCCCTGCACAGCACACACCCCCAGAGCACCACTACCCCTGCACAGCACACACCCCCAGAGCACCACTACCCCATGCACAGCACACACACCCCCAGAGCACCACTACCCCTGCACAGCACACACACCCCCAGAGCACCACTACCCCTGCACAGCACACACACCCCCAGAGCACCACTACCCCTGCACAGCACACACCCCCAGAGCACCACTACCCCTGCACAGCACACACCCCCAGAGCACCACTACCCCATGCACAGCACACACACCCCCAGAGCACCACTACCCCTGCACAGCACACACACCCCCAGAGCACCACTACCCCTGCACAGCACACACACCCCCAGAGCACCACTACCCCTGCACAGCACACACACCCCCAGAGCACCACTACCCCTGCACAGCACACACCCCCAGAGCACCACTACCCCTGCACAGCACACACACCCAGAGCACCACTACTCCTGCACAGCACACACCCCCAGAGCACCACTACCCCATGCACAGCACACACACCCCCAGAGCACCACTACCCCTGCACAGCACACACACCACTCAGAGCACCACTACCCCTGCACAGCCTTGTTCACCTGGTAGAGTTAACAGTGCCATGGGAGGATGCTGTAGATGAGGCGTATGAGAGGAAGAAACTGCGGTATGCTCAGCTAGCCGCTAAAGCGGAACAGCGAGGATGGAGAGTCTGGGTTTACTCAGGTGATGTTTCATGAAATGGTGACTGGACCAGACTGCACCCAGCTACCTCCAGACCCTCATCTCTCCCTACACCCCCACTCGACCTCTCCGCTCCGCCTGCACTAGAAGACTGGCTCTGCCTCCTCTACGCTCCCCTGCCTCCAGAGCCCGCTCCTTCTCCACCCTTGCTCCGCAGTGGTGGAATGACCTTCCTACAGATGTCAGGACTGCCCAGTCCCTGACCACATTCCGGCGCCTCCTTAAGACTCACCTCTTCAGACAGCACCTGTAGAACTCCTCTGTTTTTCCCCCTGGACACTTATCACCCTTCCTTAAATGCGTTTTATTTGCTCTTATCTGCCCCCTATTTTACTGCATTTAATCCTGTACTTCAGAGTACTGTAATCTGCCAAGTGTTTAATCTGTAGTATTTTATATTTAATCATATCTTGATGTAACTATCACTGACACTGTTATCTGCTGTATTATTGAATTGTATTTTGTCACACTTGTACTTGCTTGAACAAAAATTATTGTATTTCTTGCTCTTATTGTATTACTTGTATTGCAACACTTGAAATGTATTTGCTTACGATTGTAAGTCGCCCTGGATAAGGGCGTCTGCTAAGAAATAAATAATAATAATAATAATAATAATAATAATGTTGCCAATGAGATATTTGCATAAGCTTTTTAAAGAAATGCTTGACCCACATGAAGGTGGGCAGTACTAGTCTGACTTCTCTTCAAATTATGTTTCGCAGAATTGTAAAAATATCAAAAAATTACACTTGGTATGTTTGACTTCATTTTGAAAGAGTTTTAAGTTTATCAATTACTTTTCTTCTTCTATAGAGATATATAGATATACATATACTTATAACATGGCTTGGAAAAATAACAACCTCTGATTGGTTAAACAGCATCACATGACCGTGTGTATATATAGCGTATAGCACGGCTTGCATACTAATGAGCCGCTTCACACTGAATAAATCACTCCGCACCACTGCATTCTAAATTCCATGACAGACTGCCATTTTATTTGTTATTAGTTACAAAACCACTGCCAAAAATGAGTGGCATTTGACCGATTTCCTTTAATATGGAGTTTGTCCGCACTTTTTAAATTGGAAATCAGATTCTTCTCCATGTGTCCATATTCCAACTACGTCATCCACATAGGTGATGCATTCTAAAGGGTTCTTGTCTAGTTTACTCAGTTACATTGCATCCCATTTACCACGTGCTCCTCTTTTTTGAGGGAGTATATTTGGAGTGAGACACTTTTATTAAAGGAGATAATGTGGCTGTTTTTATTCCTCTCTGTGTGAATGCGGAAGCTCGCAGACTGGAACTGAGGGGATGTGAAAAAAAAAATTAAAAAAAAACGCTTCGGCACAGCCACGCCGCTTCGGAAATACAAACACACACATAAAACACCCCGGCCCTTTAACAAAGTGATACAATATAACAGCTTTTACAGCTCAATATAAACTCACTCACCTCTTACCTCCTCTGCCTCAGTGCCTGCTCTGAACCGACCTGCCTTCAGAACAGGGGAGCGGAGGGGCTGCGGAACGAGGAATACACCAATTGCAAAATACAAACTGTTCGGCAGTTCATCAAATATGGACCTCAAGGGGAATTGTCATGTTGTAGACGTTTTACATAAACACAGCTAACACTTTCAATGTTAACATTGCCTCGTCTTTGTGGCTTAAACGTATTATCAAAGTATCAAAAGTAGTATAGGAACCCCTCGCGGTCGAGTTGGTATAGCCCTGTGTTATCAACAGGAACTCCGTGACTGAAGATTGTTTTCCACTGATAGATGTGTTACCCACAGGGAGAGTAAAGAGAGAGACATACTGTACATTCACAGACAGACACACAGGCAGAGTACAGAGAGAGAGACGGATACTGTACATTCACAGACAGACACACAGACAGAGTACAGAGAGAGACACATACTGTACATTCACAGACAGACACACAGACAGAGTACAGAGAGAGAGACACATACTGTACATTCACAGACAGACACACAGACAGAGTACAGAGAGAGAGACATACTGTACATTCACAGACAGACACACAGACAGAGTACAGAGAGAGAGACGGATACTGTACATTCACAGACAGACACACAGACAGAGTACAGAGAGAGACACATACTGTACATTCACAGACAGACACACAGACAGAGTACAGAGAGAGAGACACATACTGTACATTCACAGACAGACACACAGACAGAGTACAGAGAGAGAGACACATACTGTACATTCACAGACAGACACACAGACAGAGTACAGAGAGAGAGACACATACTGTACATTCACAGACAGACACACAGACAGAGTACAGATACACATACTGTACATTCACAGACAGACACACAGGCAGAGTACAGAGAGAGAGACGGATACTGTACATTCACAGACAGACACACAGACAGAGTACAGATACACATACTGTACATTCACAGACAGACACACAGACAGAGTACAGATACACATACTGTACATTCACAGACAGACACACAGGCAGAGTACAGAGAGAGAGACGGATACTGTACATTCACAGACAGACACACAGACAGAGTACAGAGAGAGAGACATACTGTACATTCACAGACAGACACACAGACAGACTACAGAGAGAGAGACACATACTGTACATTCACAGACAGACACACAGACAGAGTACAGATACACATACTGTACATTCACAGACAGACACACAGACAGAGTACAGAGAGAGAGACATACTGTACATTCACAGACAGACACACAGACAGACTACAGAGAGAGAGACACATACTGTACATTCACAGACAGACACACAGACAGAGTACAGATACACATACTGTACATTCACAGACAGACACACAGACAGAGTACAGAGAGAGACACATACTGTACATTCACAGACAGACACACAGACACAGTACAGAGAGAGAGACACATACTGTACATTCACAGACAGACACACAGGCAGAGTACAGAGAGAGAGACGGATACTGTACATTCACAGACAGACACACAGACAGAGTACAGAGAGAGAGACACATACTGTACATTCACAGACAGACACACAGACAGAGTACAGAGAGAGAGAGACATACTGTACATTCACAGACAGACACACAGACAGAGTACAGAGAGAGAGACACATACTGTACATTCACAGACAGACACACAGACAGAGTACAGAGAGAGAGACGGATACTGTACATTCACAGACAGACACACAGACAGAGTACAGAGAGAGAGACGGATACTGTACATTCACAGACAGACACACAGACAGAGTACAGAGAGAGACACATACTGTACATTCACAGACAGACACACAGACAGAGTACAGAGAGAGAGACGGATACTGTACATTCACAGACAGACACACAGACAGAGTACAGAGAGAGAGACGGATATTGTACATTCACAGACAGACACACAGACAGAGTACAGAGAGAGAGACGGATACTGTACATTCACAGACAGACACACAGACAGAGTACAGATACACATACTGTACATTCACAGACAGACACACAGACAGAGTACAGATACACATACTGTACATTCACAGACAGACACACAGACAGAGTACAGAGAGAGAGACGGATACTGTACATTCACAGACAGACACACAGACAGAGTACAGAGAGAGAGACGGATATTGTACATTCACAGACAGACACACAGACAGAGTACAGAGAGAGAGACGGATACTGTACATTCACAGACAGACACACAGACAGAGTACAGATACACATACTGTACATTCACAGACAGACACACAGACAGAGTACAGATACACATACTGTACATTCACAGACAGACACACAGACAGAGTACAGAGAGAGAGACACATACTGTACATTCACAGACAGACACACAGACAGAGTACAGAGAGAGAGACACATACTGTACATTCACAGACAGACACACAGGCAGAATACAGAGAGAGAGACACATACTGTACATTCACAGACAGACACACAGACAGAGTACAGATACACATACTGTACATTCACAGACAGACACACAGACAGAGTACAGAGAGAGAGACGGATACTGTACATTCACAGACAGACACACAGACAGAGTACAGAGAGAGAGACACATACTGTACATTCACAGACAGACACACAGACAGACTACAGAGAGAGAGACGGATACTGTACATTCACAGACAGACACACAGACAGAGTACAGAGAGAGACACATACTGTACATTCACAGACAGACACACAGACACAGTACAGAGAGAGAGACACATACTGTACATTCACAGACAGACACACAGGCAGAGTACAGAGAGAGAGACGGATACTGTACATTCACAGACAGACACACAGACAGAGTACAGAGAGAGAGACACATACTGTACATTCACAGACAGACACACAGACAGAGTACAGAGAGAGAGAGACATACTGTACATTCACAGACAGACACACAGACAGAGTACAGAGAGAGAGACACATACTGTACATTCACAGACAGACACACAGACAGAGTACAGAGAGAGAGACGGATACTGTACATTCACAGACAGACACACAGACAGAGTACAGAGAGAGAGACGGATACTGTACATTCACAGACAGACACACAGACAGAGTACAGAGAGAGAGACGGATATTGTACATTCACAGACAGACACACAGACAGAGTACAGAGAGAGAGACGGATACTGTACATTCACAGACAGACACACAGACAGAGTACAGATACACATACTGTACATTCACAGACAGACACACAGACAGAGTACAGATACACATACTGTACATTCACAGACAGACACACAGACAGAGTACAGAGAGAGAGACACATACTGTACATTCACAGACAGACACACAGACAGAGTACAGAGAGAGAGACGGATACTGTACATTCACAGACAGACACACAG
This sequence comes from Acipenser ruthenus, assembly GCF_902713425.1. NCBI lineage: Eukaryota > Metazoa > Chordata > Actinopteri > Acipenseriformes > Acipenseridae > Acipenser > Acipenser ruthenus. The sequence continues at coordinate 888,937 of NC_081247.1, read as the reverse complement.
ACAGAGTACAGAGAGAGAGACGGATATTGTACATTCACAGACAGACACACAGACAGAGTACAGAGAGAGAGACGGATACTGTACATTCACAGACAGACACACAGACAGAGTACAGATACACATACTGTACATTCACAGACAGACACACAGACAGAGTACAGAGAGAGAGAGACGGATACTGTACATTCACAGACAGACACACAGACAGAGTACAGAGAGAGAGACGGATATTGTACATTCACAGACAGACACACAGGCAGAGTACAGAGAGAGAGAGACACATACTGTACATTCACAGACAGACACACAGACAGAGTACAGATACACATACTGTACATTCACAGACAGACACACAGACAGAGTACAGAGAGAGAGACGGATATTGTACATTCACAGACAGACACACAGACAGAGTACAGATACACATACTGTACATTCACAGACAGACACACAGACAGAGTACAGAGAGAGAGACGGATATTGTACATTCACAGACAGACACACAGGCAGAGTACAGAGAGAGAGACATACTGTACATTCACAGACAGACACACAGACAGAGTACAGATACACATACTGTACATTCACAGACAGACACACAGACAGAGTACAGAGAGAGAGACGGATATTGTACATTCACAGACAGACACACAGGCAGAGTACAGAGAGAGACACATACTGTACATTCACAGACAGACACACAGGCAGAATACAGAGAGAGAGACGGATACTGTACATTCACAGACAGACACACAGACAGAGTACAGAGAGAGAGAGACATACTGTACATTCACAGACAGACACACAGACAGAGTACAGAGAGAGAGAGACATACTGTACATTCACAGACAGACACACAGACAGAGTACAGAGAGAGAGACGGATACCGTACATTCACAGACAGACACACAGACAGAGTACAGAGAGAGAGACGGATACCGTACATTCACAGACAGACACACAGACAGAGTACAGAGAGAGAGACGGATACTGTACATTCACAGACAGACACACAGACAGAGTACAGAGAGAGAGACGGATACTGTACATTCACAGACAGACACACAGACAGAGTACAGATACACATACTGTACATTCACAGACAGACACACAGACAGAGTACAGAGAGAGACACACATACTGTACATTCACAGACAGACACACAGACAGAGTACAGAGAGAGAGACACATACTGTACATTCACAGACAGACACACAGACAGAGTACAGAGAGAGAGACGGATACTGTACATTCACAGACAGACACACAGACAGAGTACAGAGAGAGAGACACATACTGTACATTCACAGACAGACACACAGACAGAGTACAGAGAGAGACGGATACCGTACATTCACAGACAGACACACAGACAGAGTACAGAGAGAGAGACGGATACTGTACATTCACAGACAGACACACAGACAGAGTACAGAGAGAGAGACGGATACCGTACATTCACAGACAGACACACAGACAGAGTACAGAGAGAGAGACGGATACTGTACATTCACAGACAGACACACAGACAGAGTACAGAGAGAGAGACGGATACTGTACATTCACAGACAGACACACAGACAGAGTACAGATACACATACTGTACATTCACAGACAGACACACAGACAGAGTACAGAGAGAGACACACATACTGTACATTCACAGACAGACACACAGACAGAGTACAGAGAGAGAGACACATACTGTACATTCACAGACAGACACACAGACAGAGTACAGAGAGAGAGACGGATACTGTACATTCACAGACAGACACACAGACAGAGTACAGAGAGAGAGACACATACTGTACATTCACAGACAGACACACAGACAGAGTACAGAGAGAGACGGATACTGTACATTCACAGACAGACACACAGACAGAGTACAGAGAGAGAGACATACTGTACATTCACAGACAGACACACAGACAGAGTACAGAGAGAGAGACACATACTGTACATTCACAGACAGACACACAGACAGAGTACAGATACACATACTGTGCATTCACAGACAGACACACAAACAGAGTACAGAGAGAGAGACGGATACTGTACATTCACAGACAGACACACAGACAGAGTACAGATACACATACTGTACATTCACAGACAGACACACAGACAGAGTACAGAGAGAGACACACATACTGTACATTCACAGACAGACACACACACAGGCAGAGACACATACTGTACATTCACAGACAGACACACAGACAGAGTACAGAGAGAGAGACACATACTGTACATTCACAGACAGACACACAGACAGAGTACAGATACACATACTGTACATTCACAGACAGACACACAGACAGAGTACAGAGAGAGACACACATACTGTACATTCACAGACAGACACACACACAGGCAGAGACACATACTGTACATTCACAGACAGACACACAGACAGAGTACAGAGAGAGAGACATACTGTACATTCACAGACAGACACACAGACACAGGCAGATACACATACTGTACAGTCACAGACAGACACACAGACACAGGCAGATACACATACTGTACAGTCACAGACAGACAGACAGACACAGGCAGAGACACATACTGTATATTCACAGACAGACACACAGACAGAGTACAGAGAGAGAGACACATACTGTACATTCACAGACAGACACACAGACAGAGTACAGAGAGAGAGACATACTGTACATTCACAGACAGACACACAGACACAGGCAGATACACATACTGTACAGTCACAGACAGACACACAGACACAGGCAGATACACATACTGTACAGTCACAGACAGACAGACAGACACAGGCAGAGACACATACTGTATATTCACAGACAGACACACAGACAGAGTACAGAGAGAGAGACACATACTGTACATTCACAGACAGACACACAGACAGAGTACAGAGAGAGAGACATACTGTACATTCACAGACAGACACACAGACACAGGCAGATACACATACTGTACAGTCACAGACAGACACACAGACACAGGCAGATACACATACTGTACAGTCACAGACAGACAGACAGACACAGGCAGAGACACATACTGTATATTCACAGACAGACACACAGACAGAGTACAGAGAGAGAGACACATACTGTACATTCACAGACAGACACACAGACAGAGTACAGAGAGAGAGACATACTGTACAGTCACAGACAGACACACAGACACAGGCATACAGATAGCAAACAGACACACCATCCATAACTTCACATCTATCTACCCAAATTGCTACTAACATTATTGTTGTCAGAAAGAACAATATTGTTGTAAATTCTAGAACTATAGGACACCTCTTTGCACTGCACACACGCTCCGGGTTGTTTGTCTCTCATCTAACTTTAATCAGGGGTGTGGTTTTACTATCTGAAAACATCACGCTGATGACATTGTGGGGTAAATATCTTTGAGAATCTATCCTTTCGTTTGTAATGCAACCAAACCCTTTAACTGCCAGTTCAAAAGGACTGAGTTTAGAATGAGAATTGATTATTATTATTTAATAGCCACTTTTATCCCAAGTGACTTACAGAGACTTGGGGGTGAACTGTGCATCACAACTGCTGCTGCAGAGACACGTCCAATAAGGCCTTGTTTGTTTTACATCTCGTCTGAAGGACAGAGTGCAAGGAGGTTAAGTGACTTGCTCAGGGTCACGCAGCCCAGTGACTCAGTGGCTGAGCTGGGATTTGAACCCAGACCTTTCTGGTAAGAAGCTCCTTTCTTTCACCACTGGACCACCAAGCCTCCTTTATTTCAAAAAGGAATTCAAATTGACCTCAACAAAAGCTATAAACACATGTTCTGTGTGCTATATCACTATACTATACATGAGCGACCCATCGTATCGATTTTAAAACACTCTTTATTGTGAGTTTACAGATTTCAACTGAAGGACTCCCAGGTTTTACAAAATCTATAGGTCGGTATATCAGCCAAAATATGGCTGAACTCAAGCACATGAAAATACTGATTTACACCCATGAGATTGCATTCAGTACGTACATTTATGTTAATAAAGATATCGTTTTCGTGTAATAGTTTCAGCGTATCCATTTGTACACACCTGATACAGGTTATCTCCACCTGCTTTACACGGTTTCCATTCAGAGAATAGAAGCAGCTGCTTTTCTGACCTTCCCTGAGTATTACCCCTGATATTTACCTGAAAAACTGAAATGAATTATTTTCACTAATTTTCACCCATTTTTTTTTGATAAACACTCATAAAAACCAAAAATAACAAGTTTGTTAAAACCTGACAAATCAGCCTTCACTTTGAGATTCACCAGTAACGGTCTCTTGGTAATTTCAAGAACTTTAAATTGTATTTTTTAAATTACAATTTGTATTGCAGATAAATTTAATTAAAAAGTTGTTAACTAAATGCTCAGGTAAACAATACCATACAAAAGCTATTACAGAATAAATCAACGATACTTAAGAATATGAAAATAAACGTCATTAATAAATACAAGAGTTATAAATATTAAAACAGAAGTCCTTCATTGAAACAATATATTCAGTTAATGTTTAAATGTACCCTTATAAAAGTTTCCCATAGTAAAAGCATAGCACAGTGAAAGCATTGTAAAGCATGGGTAAGCATTGTAAAGCACAGAGAGGTCTGGTAAAGCATAGGGAAGCATTGTAAAGCACAGAGAGGTCTGGTAAAGCATAGGGAAGCATTGTAAAGCACAGAGAGGTGTGGTAAAGCACAGGGAAGCATTGTAAAGCACAGAGAGGTCTGGTAAAGCATAGGGAAGCATTGTAAAGCACAGAGAGGTGTGGTAAAGCATAGGGAAGCATTGTAAAGCACAGAGAGGTCTGGTAAAGCATAGGGAAGCATTGTAAAGCACAGAGAGGTCTGGTAAAGCATAGGGAAGCATTGTAAAGCACAGAGAGGTATGGTAAAGCCTAGGGAAGCATTGCAAAGCACAGAGAGGTCTGGTAAAGCATAGGGAAGCATTGTAAAGCACAGAGAGGTAAGCCTTATCAATAAAGAAAGCAGGGTAAACTACAGTAAATGCACAGTATTGACATGGGAAAAGACTGTGAAAGCTGCAGGAATGCTGTGTTTTTCTAAGAGTAACACCTCAGATTAATGCAGTGAGTGCAAAGATAAAGTCTCTTATGCATGTGTGTTTGGTCTCGTTAGACTTTAGACACTTGAACTTATATCCGGAATCATATTAACAACATGCTTGAAACTAAACTAGATGAGAAGACTGATGCATTAGATGAAGACACGTTTTCTATAGTACAGCGGAACTCTATGATGCAATTCATTTAGAAACAATTCTGAGAACTTACAGTTATAGCATATAGTGCTGAAACTCACTTCCAGGTTCTATTAGGATTGCTGAGACAGTCAGCACCTCTAGAGCTTAGAACATTTGAAACTTTTCTTAGCAAGCAGTTGAGAGCTGTAGTCGGGTATACTAGTAAAGCGCCCTGGGACGCTTGTTCATAAAGGACGCTACATCCCCTTCGGTCACGACTTTTTTGTATTAGATCTTTAGAAATTATATGACAGTTTCTGTGAACTCTATGGAGTTCGAGATAATGCCCTGCCAAAACTTTGAAATTATAATTATATAAATTAGATAAATAAATAGGAACCCTAACAGTACAGTTATGTATACAGCCGTGACCAGATGGGATATACATACTGACTGACTGACTGACTGACTGACTGACTGACTGACTGACTGACTCACACACACACACACACACACACACACACACACACACAGAGTCAGGTTCACCCAGCATATGGACTTTGTACTAAGTTTACAGTGATCAGAGTCATTTCTGAGAATGTATTTTAAAAGAGACTTCCTGGTGAGAGAGAGAGAGAGAGAGAGAGAGAGAGAGAGAGAGAGAGAGAGAGAGAGAGAGAGAGAGAGCAACTACTGTAGTGATTGAAGACAGATGGGACCAAAAGAGACTGAATAAAAGGGGAAGGGTATTAGGGTAGTATGACAAGGAGACAGATAGGCACAGAGAGACGTTGAGAGAGAGACAGAGAGAAAGAGGAGCCCACGAGACAGAATGGAGTGGAATCTATCAGGGAGGGGCACTGATCGATCATCAGGTAAGGCTAGCAAATCGTAACACTGTCTGTGTGTCGTCTGATTGTGTTAGTCTGTGTGTCTGTCTCTGTGTGTGTCTGGCTGCTTGTGTTAGTCTGTGTGTCTGTCTCTGTGTGTGTCTGGCTGCTTGTGTTAGTCTGTGTGTCTGTCTGTGTGTGTGTCTGGCTGCTTGTGTTAGTCTGTGTGTCTGTCTCTGTGTGTGTCTGTCTGCTTGTGTTAGTCTGTGTGTCTGTCTCTGTGTGTGTCTGGCTGCTTGTGTTAGTCTGTGTGTCTGTCTGCTTGTGTTAGTCTGTGTGTCTGTCTCTGTGTGTGTCTGGCTGATTGTGTTAGTCTGTGTGTCTGTCTCTGTGTGTGTCTGACTGATTGTGTTAGTCTGTGTGTCTGTCTGCTTGTGTTAGTCTGTGTGTCTGTCTCTGTGTGTGTGTGGCTGCTTGTGTTAGTCTGTGTGTCTGTCTCTGTGTGTGTCTGGCTGCTTGTGTTAGTCTGTGTGTCTGTCTGTGTGTGTGTCTGGCTGCTTGTGTTAGTCTGTGTGTCTGTCTCTGTGTGTGTCTGGCTGCTTGTGTTAGTCTGTGTGTCTGGCTGCTTGTGTTAGTCTGTGTGTCTGGCTGCTTGTGTTAGTCTGTGTGTCTGTCTCTGTGTGTGTCTGGCTGCTTGTGTTAGTCTGTGTGTCTGTCTCTGTGTGTGTCTGGCTGCTTGTGTTAGTCTGTGTGTCTGGCTGCTTGTGTTAGTCTGTGTGTCTGTCTCTGTGTGTGTCTGGCTGCTTGTGTTAGTCTGTGTGTCTGTCTCTGTGTGTGTCTGGCTGCTTGTGTTAGTCTGTGTGTCTGTCTCTGTGTGTGTCTGGCTGCTTGTGTTAGTCTGTGTGTCTGTCTGCTTGTGTTAGTCTGTGTGTCTGTCTCTGTGTGTGTCTGGCTGATTGTGTTAGTCTGTGTGTCTGTCTCTGTGTGTGTCTGACTGATTGTGTTAGTCTGTGTGTCTGTCTGCTTGTGTTAGTCTGTGTGTCTGTCTCTGTGTGTGTCTGGCTGCTTGTGTTAGTCTGTGTGTCTGTCTCTGTGTGTGTCTGGCTGCTTGTGTTAGTCTGTGTGTCTGTCTCTGTGTGTGTCTGGCTGCTTGTGTTAGTCTGTGTGTCTGTCTCTGTGTGTGTCTGGCTGCTTGTGTTAGTCTGTGTGTCTGTCTCTGTGTGTGTCTGGCTGCTTGTGTTAGTCTGTGTGTCTGTCTCTGTGTGTGTCTGGCTGCTTGTGTTAGTCTGTGTGTCTGTCTCTGTGTGTGTCTGGCTGCTTGTGTTAGTCTGTGTGTCTGTCTCTGTGTGTGTCTGGCTGCTTGTGTTAGTCTGTGTGTCTGGCTCTGTGTGTGTCTGGCTGATTGTGTTAGTCTGTGTGTCTGGCTGCTTGTGTTAGTCTGTGTGTCTGTCTCTGTGTGTGTCTGGCTGCTTGTGTTAGTCTGTGTGTCTGTCTCTGTGTGTGTCTGGCTGCTTTTGTTAGTCTATGTGTCTGTCTCTGTGTGTCTGGCTGCTTGTGTTAGTCTGTGTGTCTGTCTCTGTGTGTCTGGCTGCTTGTGTTAGTCTGTGTGTCTGTCTCTGTGTGTGTCTGGCTGCTTGTGTTAGTCTGTGTGTCTGTCTCTGTGTGTGTCTGGCTGCTTGTGTTAGTCTGTGTGTCTGTCTCTGTGTGTGTCTGGCTGCTTGTGTTAGTCTGTGTGTCTGGCTGCTTGTGTTAGTCTGTGTGTCTGTCTCTGTGTGTGTCTGGCTGCTTGTGTTAGTCTGTGTGTCTGGCTGCTTGTGTTAGTCTGTGTGTCTGTCTGTGTGTGTGTCTGGCTGCTTGTGTTAGTCTGTGTGTCTGTCTCTGTGTGTGTCTGGCTGCTTGTGTTAGTCTGTGTGTCTGTCTCTGTGTGTGTCTGGCTGCTTGTGTTAGTCTGTGTGTCTGTCTCTGTGTGTGTCTGGCTGCTTGTGTTAGTCTGTGTGTCTGTCTCTGTGTGTGTCTGGCTGCTTGTGTTAGTCTGTGTGTCTGTCTGCTTGTGTTAGTCTGTGTGTCTGTCTCTGTGTGTGTCTGGCTGATTGTGTTAGTCTGTGTGTCTGTCTCTGTGTGTGTCTGACTGATTGTGTTAGTCTGTGTGTCTGTCTGCTTGTGTTAGTCTGTGTGTCTGTCTCTGTGTGTGTCTGGCTGCTTGTGTTAGTCTGTGTGTCTGTCTCTGTGTGTGTCTGGCTGCTTGTGTTAGTCTGTGTGTCTGTCTCTGTGTGTGTCTGGCTGCTTGTGTTAGTCTGTGTGTCTGTCTCTGTGTGTGTCTGGCTGCTTGTGTTAGTCTGTGTGTCTGTCTCTGTGTGTGTCTGGCTGCTTGTGTTAGTCTGTGTGTCTGTCTCTGTGTGTGTCTGGCTGCTTGTGTTAGTCTGTGTGTCTGTCTCTGTGTGTGTCTGGCTGCTTGTGTTAGTCTGTGTGTCTGTCTCTGTGTGTGTCTGGCTGCTTGTGTTAGTCTGTGTGTCTGGCTCTGTGTGTGTCTGGCTGATTGTGTTAGTCTGTGTGTCTGGCTGCTTGTGTTAGTCTGTGTGTCTGTCTGCTTGTGTTAGTCTGTGTGTCTGTCTCTGTGTGTGTCTGGCTGATTGTGTTAGTCTGTGTGTCTGTCTCTGTGTGTGTCTGACTGATTGTGTTAGTCTGTGTGTCTGTCTGCTTGTGTTAGTCTGTGTGTCTGTCTCTGTGTGTGTCTGGCTGCTTGTGTTAGTCTGTGTGTCTGTCTCTGTGTGTGTCTGGCTGCTTGTGTTAGTCTGTGTGTCTGTCTCTGTGTGTGTCTGGCTGCTTGTGTTAGTCTGTGTGTCTGTCTCTGTGTGTGTCTGGCTGCTTGTGTTAGTCTGTGTGTCTGTCTCTGTGTGTGTCTGGCTGCTTGTGTTAGTCTGTGTGTCTGTCTCTGTGTGTGTCTGGCTGCTTGTGTTAGTCTGTGTGTCTGGCTCTGTGTGTGTCTGGCTGATTGTGTTAGTCTGTGTGTCTGGCTGCTTGTGTTAGTCTGTGTGTCTGTCTCTGTGTGTGTCTGGCTGCTTGTGTTAGTCTGTGTGTCTGTCTCTGTGTGTGTCTGGCTGCTTTTGTTAGTCTATGTGTCTGTCTCTGTGTGTCTGGCTGCTTGTGTTAGTCTGTGTGTCTGTCTCTGTGTGTCTGGCTGCTTGTGTTAGTCTGTGTGTCTGTCTCTGTGTGTGTCTGGCTGCTTGTGTTAGTCTGTGTGTCTGTCTCTGTGTGTGTCTGGCTGCTTGTGTTAGTCTGTGTGTCTGTCTCTGTGTGTGTCTGGCTGCTTGTGTTAGTCTGTGTGTCTGGCTGCTTGTGTTAGTCTGTGTGTCTGTCTCTGTGTGTGTCTGGCTGCTTGTGTTAGTCTGTGTGTCTGGCTGCTTGTGTTAGTCTGTGTGTCTGTCTGTGTGTGTGTCTGGCTGCTTGTGTTAGTCTGTGTGTCTGTCTCTGTGTGTGTCTGGCTGCTTGTGTTAGTCTGTGTGTCTGTCTCTGTGTGTGTCTGGCTGCTTGTGTTAGTCTGTGTGTCTGTCTCTGTGTGTGTCTGGCTGCTTGTGTTAGTCTGTGTGTCTGTCTCTGTGTGTGTCTGGCTGCTTGTGTTAGTCTGTGTGTCTGGCTGCTTGTGTTAGTCTGTGTGTCTGTCTCTGTGTGTGTCTGACTGCTTGTGTTAGTCTGTGTGTCTGTCTCTGTGTGTGTCTGGCTGCTTGTGTTAGTCTGTGTGTCTGTCTCTGTGTGTGTCTGGCTGATTGTGTTAGTCTGTGTGTCTGTCTCTGTGTGTCTGGCTGCTTGTGTTAGTCTGTGTGTCTGGCTGCTTGTGTTAGTCTGTGTGTCTGTCTCTGTGTGTGTCTGACTGCTTGTGTTAGTCTGTGTGTCTGTCTCTGTGTGTGTCTGTCTGTCTGGGTCTGTCCTTGTGTGTGTCTGATTGTGTTTGTGTATCTGTCTCTGTAAGGATCTGAGTGTGTTTGTCTGTGTGTTGGTCTCTGTAAGGATCTGTATCTGCGTTTGTCTGTCGTGAGTCCAGTCAGGCGTTGTTCTATCAAGTAAAAGAGGATTCAGGCACAGAGAAACAAACAGAAGGCGTGCAATTAGGGATCTGCCTAATCCGAGATTTTGAAATTTAGAAATCGGAAAATTGAGGGGTCATTCATCTCTTTAGGGGCCAACGCATACCGGACTAGTACTGAGAGAAAAAAATGAATACACCTTATTCAAATGCAGTATTGCACATGGCAAGCGAGCAAACCACTTATCTGAATTCTGTGGACAGGGTTTGTTTATCCCTTCGACGTCATGTGTGCATTGCACTTACTCAGATAAAAAACCGTGTGGACAAATACAATTAAAACAAATACTCCAAAGGGGTTGACTTTCTTGTTTGCTGTTTACATGACAACGATGTTAGACATGACAACGATCTTTAAATCAGCCTATCAGTGCGCATACTGGCTTTCTGTGATCTGTACTTTACAGGTGGGATCGTACAATAGGAAATGGGACAAAGTCAGTGTTGCGTAGTTGTATTGATTTAAGGTTGCTAAAATCTAGTTTTCAGCATTGGAGTTAAAATTCAAAACAATGGACGACAAAGCAAAAAGATCAAAGTCTATTTCGGCTGAGGATCGTGTCAAGAAATCCCCCAAAGAAACTGTACATGCAGATGAAGGTAAATCTTATAATGTGACTGAATTATTTTCAGAAAAAATACGATCGATCGCTATTTAGCTTCAGAATCACACGTTAAACGAAAGAAGCTACTAAACACAACGTAAAACAAACAGCAGCTTTCAGAAAACGTGTTTGAAAGTCAACGCAGACAAACAGTATTACTATCGGGTATAGCCAAGTTCTGTACTACAGGTACGATCGAGCACAGCCGCCTCGCTTCAAACAACCTAATGCTTACTTTGCACCAATTCGGTGGATGCAGAACGTCAATGGACAAGCCTCCACACCACAGAGACAGGATCTCGGCGATGCTGGGAGGGTGTTGCATGCTTGCCTCAAACAAATGACATCCCCCCATTTTAGTAAGGAAACAAGTACCACTATTTTCAGGCTTTTATATCCTGTGAAATATTATCTGCTCAGGTTTATTTAATGTTTAAACAGGTCCGCGAAATCCTAATTTTATTCCGCAACCTACCCGAAAAACAGGTAAATTCTCCGCGATTTTCTCGGCTGCAGCCGAGAAAGTTTTAAACAGTAAAAGCACAGCAAAGTGTAATAAATCACAGTGAAAACGTGGTCAAGCATAGTGGAGCATTGTAAAGCGAAGAGAGTTATGATAATGCATATTTAAAAACAAGACATGGTAAATTAACACTGAATCTATTTAGCATCTTAGAAGGAGCTGATGTAAACAGCGTCGATATAAATAGTACTAACCCAGACTGTAGAAAAGTGTTAAATTTGTCCAGTTAATCTAACAATTTGACCAGTTAAGTGATTGAGATCTTGGGTGGAAGGAAAGCCAGAAGACACTGCCGCCCCCCAGGAGCTGAGTGTGACCCCCCTGCTCTGTTTATTCTGCTTTTAAGGAAGTTATCACAGCTCACTGTTGCTTTCCTGTACAGGTTACCAGTATCACTATCCAGACAGTGAGTCTCTCCGCTCCAGAACAAGCTCACACTCCTACAGCAGGCCTCCGTACCCCCCTGGAGCTCAAGGGGAGCACTCTCCCGGAGATGAGACAGGAGAGGGGGTGAAGGCGCTGAGAGAACTGCCCCTCTGCCTGGCCCAAAAACGGATCCTGAGGTAGGAATGCTGCTGGGCCTTCATAGAGCCCTGGACTATATTTCAACTTTGTACTTTATTTGGAGTGGCTGTTATTCTCCCCAGTGAAGGGGGATTTAGCAGAAGTGGTCTTACATGTGACATCTATGCATCTGTCAGACTTCAAACGTTTTCTCCATATATCTGGAGAACCACTTATACAATCGTCATGAAACCTGGTATTATTTAGCAGGCGTTATTTGGAGTATTGGATACATGGTATTATCTCTCTCTCTGTATATCCATCCATTTTTTAGTAAAATCCACTTCGCTGTCAGTGGGTGTCATTTTAGGGTAATAAAGGTGGGGCTTTGGTAATATTTTGGTTGTCAACAGTACCATTGAATGTGTATTGCATTAAAGGGGCTTTACAATGATTTTGCAAGATTTTAGAATGATATTACAGACATGTTGCAATTTTTCTTCCCTCATCATGGCCCTCCGGGTTTACAGCAGATGCAACTGGAGGTTTCTACTTCTGTGTTTTTGTATGTTTTGTTTTCATCTCAGAATGTGGTTGACTGTAATTCTTTGTTAAAAGTCTCTTGTGGAATTCCTAATAATGTACTTTTGACAATCACAGGGAAGCATTGATGTAGCTTTGTGCCCTTTCCCTGGTTGGCCTTATTTTTTGTTGATACCGAGTTTCATTGGCCCTTGTTTTATTTGTTCTGAAGTTGTGTGATAAGCATGTTTTAACACGAAACTTGAAACAAGATTGCTGACTTTATCTATTATTTCTATTGTTCGTTTTCAGTAAGGTCAGTCAGATGAAGATTCCCGTAGTCACTAAATGGCAGTCGTGGAAGCTGAGCAAGTCCAAATCGATGAAGAAGCTTGGAGAGGAAGTCAAAGAGGCTTCCCATTACCTCAAACTGTGGAGGAAAGCCCTGCTGAAAATCGGAGGTGAGGAACTGTTTCAATGGCAGGAGAGAACGGAGGTGAGGGACTGTTTCAATGGCAGGAGAGAACGGAGGTGAGGGACTGTTTCAATGGCAGGAGAGAACGGAGGTGAGGGACTGTTTCAATGGCAGGAGAGAACAGAGGCTGGCTCTATTGGGATTGGGAAGGAGGGAGTATTGCTCTGGTGGTTAGAGCTGAGAGACTGGGAGGGAGAGGAGAAGCTGGCACTAGTGGTTAGGGCTGAGGAACTAGGAGGGAGGAAGGGTGGCTCTGGAAGAGCTAAGGGACTGGGAGGGAGTGGGGAGGCTGGCTCTAGTGGTTAGGGCTGAGCAGAGACTGGGAGGGAGAGAGATTGGTTCTAGTGGTTAGAGCTGAGGAGGGACTGGGAGGGAGGGAGGCTGGCTCTAATGGTTAGAGCTGAGGAGGGACTGGGAGGGAGTGGGGAGGCTGGCTCTAGTGGTTAGAGCTGAGCAGAGACTGGGAGGGAGAGAGATTGGTTCTAGTGGTTAGAGCTGAGAAGGGACTGAGAGGGACGGAGGGAGGCTGGCTCTAGTGGTTAGAGCTCAGGAGGGACTGGGAGGGATGGAGGGAGGCTGGCTCTAGTGGTTAAAGCTGAGGAGGGACTGGGAGGGAGGGAGGGAGGCTGGCTCTAGTGGTTAGAGCTGAGGAGGGACTGGGAGGGAGGGAGGGAGGCTGGCTCTAGTGGTTAGAGCTGAGGAGGGACTGGGAGGGAGGGAGGGAGGCTGGCTCTAAGTGGTTAGAGCTGAGGAGGGACTGGAAGGGAGGGAAGGAGGCTGGCTCTAGTGGTTAGAGCTGAGAAGGGGCTGGGAGGGAGGGAGGGAGGCTCTTGTGGTTATAACTGAGGGACAAAGAGAAGTTTTGTCTGAGTAAATGACTGGTCTTCTCTGCACTAACAGGTAATTTTGGAAGTGGTATCCAATCCTATTTTGCCTTCCTCCGGTTTTTGGTGCTGCTAAATTTCATGACGTTTCTGCTGATCGGAGTTTTCGTGGTGATTCCCAACATCGTGTTCAGAACTCTGAATCTGACCTCTCTCGAGACGGGGAGCAATGCTTCAGGTAAGAAAATACGAGAGAGGAACTCCCTCACACTGTGAAACCAAGGGGGGTACTTTCAAAACATGAACTAATCTTTAATTAATGAGAGAGGAACTCCCTCGCACTGAGAAACCAAGGGGGGTACTTTCAAAACATAAACTAATCTTTAATTAATGAGAGAGGAACTCCCTCGCACTGCGAAACCAAGGGGGGTACTTTCAAAACATTAACTAATCTTTAATTAATGAAAGAGGAACTCCCTCACACTGAGAAACCAAGGGGGGTACTTTCAAAGCGTTAACTAATCTCAAATTAACGAGTCAGAACAGAAAAGCAGCAGGAGGGAGCGTGATCTGGATACTTTAAAACGTTTTCTTCTGTCGAATGCTACGGAGTAAATGTTGATGAATGTGCTGCCCAGTTGAATTATGACCCTGATGTGTGATTAAAAATGAGGCGGGCAATGTGTTTAACGATATAACGCTGAGTAATGCGCAGCGCGGGACACTGTGCAATGGTAAAGCAATGTGTTTAAAGATATAATGCTGAGTAATGCGCAGCGCGGGACACTGTGCAATGGTAAAGCAATGTGTTTAAAGATATCACGCTGAGTAATGCGCAGCGCGGGACACTGTGCAATGGTAAAGCAATGTGTTTGTTGTAAACACCGCAGTACACAGTCCATTATCGTGTACACCCTAGTAAGAGGGTGCATTTTGTTGCTGGCCAGTCAATGCATTCAGTGATATTGTTTCATTTCTACCTGTACGATCAGGATTTTAAAGCCTTGCTTAGCTCTCCTATCTTGGGGCTTTTGTTTTTATTTAAATATCTTCCTTCCTCCTTCCTGGTTCAGTGCCTCAGACACGTCTGGCTTTTGTTTTACCCAATCCCTAATTGTCAATGATTGTCTTAAGTGGTCAGAATTGCCATGTGTTCCAGGTATTTAGTAATTGATGATTAAGAGATCCCTACAAAACCTGCAGGATCTAGGAGACCAAACATGGACCTATGCAACTGCATTACAGGAACTGAAGTATAAGAAATACCTGAAGCTAATATTAAAATAATAATAATAACAATAATAATAATAATAATAATAATAATAATAATAATAATAATAATAATAATAATAATAAAGTATTTTCAAAAAAAAGGATTTGTGTGCTTATTATTATTATTATTATTATTATTATTATTATTATTATTATTATTATTAGACTGGTAGGCCCACAACTACTTTAAGTGTCAAAAAAAATAAAAATAATAAAAAAATTCTGATAAATACATCAACAATGATATTAATTATAGCTCCTTACAACCCCTACTGGAAAAATAAATAATACATACAATAAATAACCCCTTGCAACAAACACTAAAGCATTCAATATGAACCAATTCACCATCTTTAGTTTCACAATGACAGTTCAGATATTTCCAGAAAAATGCAATGTGTTTGTAAAAGCTACAATCCAAGTTAACCTTTGTTACCCTTCCTAGATATAAAGTTAGATAGATAGATAGATAGATCCCCTCCTCTCTAACCCCTCCCCCTCTCTCTCCCCTGCTCTCTAACCCCTCCCCCTCTCTCTCTCTCTCCTGCTCTCTAACCCCTCTCCCTCTCTCTCCCCTGCTCTCTAACCCCTCCCCCTCTCTCTCTCTCTCCTGCTCTCTAACCCCTCTCCCTCTCTCTCCCCTGCTCTCTAACCCCTCCCCCTCTCTCTCTCTCTCCTGCTCTCTAACCCCTCCCCCTCTCTCTCTCCTGCTCTCTAACCCCTCCCCCTCTCTCTCTCTCCTGCTCTCTAACCCCTCCCCCTCTCTCTCCCAGGCCCTGCTCTCTAACCCCTCCCCCTCTCCCAGGCCCTGCTCTCTAACCCCTCCCCCTCTCTCTCTCTCCTGCTCTCTAACCCCTCCCCCTCTCTCTCTCCCCTGCTCTCTAACCCCTCTCCCTCTGTCTCTCCCAGGCCCTGCTCTCTAACCCCTCCCCCTCTCTCTCTCCTGCTCTCTAACCCCTCTCCCTCTCTCTCCCAGGCCCTGCTCTCTAACCCCTCTCCCTCTGTCTCTCCCAGGCCCTGCTCTCTAACCCCTCCCTCTGTCTCTCCCAGGCCCTGCTCTCTAACCCCTCCCCCTCTCTCTCCCCTGCTCTCTAACCCCTCTCCCTCTCTCTCTCCTGCTCTCTAACCCCTCTCCCTCTCTCTCTCCCAGGCCCTGCTCTCTAACCCCTCTCCCTCTGTCTCTCCCAGGCCCTGCTCTCTAACCCCTCTCCCTCCCTCTCCCCTGCTCTCTAACCCCTCTCCCTCTCTCTCTCCCAGGCCCTGCTCTCTAACCCCTCCCTCTGTCTCTCCCAGGCCCTGCTCTCTAACCCCTCTCCCTCTGTCTCTCCCAGGCCCTGCTCTCTAACCCCTCCCTCTGTCTCTCCCAGGCCCTGCTCTCTAACCCCTCTCCCTCTGTCTCTCCCAGGCCCTGCTCTCTAACCCCTCTCCCTCTGTCTCTCCCAGGCCCTGCTCTCTAACCCCTCCCTCTGTCTCTCCCAGGCCCTGCTCTCTAACCCCTCTCCCTCTGTCTCTCCCAGGCCCTGCTCTCTAACCCCTCTCCCTCCCTCTCTCTCAGGCCCTGCTCTCTAACCCCTCTCCCTCTCTCTCTCTCCTGCTCTCTAACCCCTCTCCCTCTGTCTCTCCCAGGCCCTGCTCTCTAACCCCTCTCCCTCTCCCTCTCCCAGGCCCTGCTCTCTAACCCCTCTCCCTCCCTCTCTCTCAGGCCCTGCTCTCTAACCCCTCTCCCTCTCTCTCTCTCCTGCTCTCTAACCCCTCTCCCTCTGTCTCTCCCAGGCCCTGCTCTCTAACCCCTCTCCCTCTCCCTCTCCCAGGCCCTGCTCTCTAACCCCTCTCCCTCCCTCTCTCTCAGGCCCTGCTCTCTAACCCCTCTCCCTCTCTCTCTCTCCTGCTCTCTAACCCCTCTCCCTCTGTCTCTCCCAGGCCCTGCTCTCTAACCCCTCTCCCTCTCCCTCTCCCAGGCCCTGCTCTCTAACCCCTCCCTCCCTCTCTCTCAGGCCCTGCTCTCTAACCCCTCTCCCTCTCTCTCTCTCCTGCTCTCTAACCCCTCTCCCTCTGTCTCTCCCAGGCCCTGCTCTCTAACCCCTCTCCCTCTCCCTCTCCCAGGCCCTGCTCTCTAACCCCTCTCCCTCCCTCTCTCTCAGGCCCTGCTCTCTAACCCCTCTCCCTCTCTCTCTCTCCTGCTCTCTAACCCCTCCCTCTCTCTCTCCCAGGCCCTGCTCTCTAACCCCTCTCCCTCTCCCTCTCCCAGGCCCTGCTCTCTAACCCCTCTCCCTCCCTCTCTCTCAGGCCCTGCTCTCTAACCCCTCTCCCTCTCTCTCTCTCCTGCTCTCTAACCCCTCCCTCTCTCTCTCCCAGGCCCTGCTCTCTAACCCCTCTCCCTCTCCCTCTCCCAGGCCCTGCTCTCTAACCCCTCTCCCTCCCTCTCTCTCAGGCCCTGCTCTCTAACCCCTCTCCCTCTCTCTCTCTCCTGCTCTCTAACCCCTCCCTCTCTCTCTCCCAGGCCCTGCTCTCTAACCCCTCTCCCTCCCTCTCTCTCAGGCCCTGCTCTCTAACCCCTCTCCCTCTCTCTCTCTCCTGCTCTCTAACCCCTCCCTCTCTCTCTCCCAGGCCCTGCTCTCTAACCCCTCTCCCTCTCCCTCTCCCAGGCCCTGCTCTCTAACCCCTCCCCCTCTCCCTCTCCCTCTCCCAGGCCCTGCTCTCTAACCCCTCTCCCTCTCCCTCTCCCAGGCCCTGCTCTCTAACCCCTCTCCCTCCCTCTCTCTCAGGCCCTGCTCTCTAACCCCTCTCCCTCTCTCTCTCTCCTGCTCTCTAACCCCTCCCTCTCTCTCTCCCAGGCCCTGCTCTCTAACCCCTCTCCCTCTCCCTCTCCCAGGCCCTGCTCTCTAACCCCTCTCCCTCCCTCTCTCTCAGGCCCTGCTCTCTAACCCCTCTCCCTCTCTCTCTCTCCTGCTCTCTAACCCCTCCCTCTCTCTCTCCCAGGCCCTGCTCTCTAACCCCTCTCCCTCTCCCTCTCCCAGGCCCTGCTCTCTAACCCCTCTCCCTCTCCCTCTCCCAGGCCCTGCTCTCTAACCCCTCTCCCTCCCTCTCTCTCAGGCCCTGCTCTCTAACCCCTCTCCCTCTCTCTCTCTCCTGCTCTCTAACCCCTCCCTCTCTCTCTCCCAGGCCCTGCTCTCTAACCCCTCTCCCTCTCCCTCTCCCAGGCCCTGCTCTCTAACCCCTCCCTCTCCCTCTCCCAGGCCCTGCTCTCTAACCCCTCTCCCTCTCCCTCTCCCAGGCCCTGCTCTCTAACCCCTCTCCCTCTCCCTCTCCCAGGCCCTGCTCTCTAACCCCTCTCCCTCCCTCTCTCTCAGGCCCTGCTCTCTAACCCCTCTCCCTCTCTCTCTCTCCTGCTCTCTAACCCCTCCCTCTCTCTCTCCCAGGCCCTGCTCTCTAACCCCTCTCCCTCTCCCTCTCCCAGGCCCTGCTCTCTAACCCCTCTCCCTCTCCCTCTCCCAGGCCCTGCTCTCTAACCCCTCTCCCTCTCTCTCCCAGGCCCTGCTCTCTAACCCCTCTCCCTCTCCCTCTCCCAGGCCCTGCTCTCTAACCCCTCTCCCTCCCTCTCTCTCAGGCCCTCCTCTCTAACCCCTCTCCCTCTCCCTCTCCCAGGCCCTGCTCTCTAACCCCTCTCCCTCCCTCTCTCTCAGGCCCTGCTCTCTAACCCCTCTCCCTCTCTCTCTCTCCTGCTCTCTAACCCCTCCCTCTCTCTCTCCCAGGCCCTGCTCTCTAACCCCTCTCCCTCCCTCTCTCTCAGGCCCTGCTCTCTAACCCCTCTCCCTCCCTCTCTCTCAGGCCCTGCTCTCTAACCCCTCTCCCTCTCTCTCTCTCCTGCTCTCTAACCCCTCCCTCTCTCTCTCCCAGGCCCTGCTCTCTAACCCCTCTCCCTCCCTCTCTCTCAGGCCCTGCTCTCTAACCCCTCTCCCTCTCTCTCTCTCCTGCTCTCTAACCCCTCCCTCTCTCTCTCCCAGGCCCTGCTCTCTAACCCCTCTCCCTCCCTCTCTCTCAGGCCCTGCTCTCTAACCCCTCTCCCTCCCTCTCTCTCAGGCCCTGCTCTCTAACCCCTCTCCCTCCCTCTCTCTCAGGCCCTGCTCTCTAACCCCTCTCCCTCCCTCTCTCTCAGGCCCTGCTCTCTAACCCCTCTCCCTCCATCTCTCTCAGGCCCTGCTCTCTAACCCCTCTCCCTCTCTCTCTCTCCTGCTCTCTAACCCCTCCCTCTCTCTCTCCCAGGCCCTGCTCTCTAACCCCTCTCCCTCCCTCTCTCTCAGGCCCTGCTCTCTAACCCCTCTCCCTCCCTCTCTCTCAGGCCCTGCTCTCTAACCCCTCTCCCTCCCTCTCTCTCAGGCCCTCCTCTCTAACCCCTCTCCCTCTCCCTCTCCCAGGCCCTGCTCTCTAACCCCTCTCCCTCTCCCTCTCCCAGGCCCTGCTCTCTAACCCCTCTCCCTCCCTCTCTCTCAGGCCCTGCTCTCTAACCCCTCTCCCTCTCTCTCTCTCCTGCTCTCTAACCCCTCCCTCTCTCTCTCCCAGGCCCTGCTCTCTAACCCCTCTCCCTCCCTCTCTCTCAGGCCCTGCTCTCTAACCCCTCTCCCTCCCTCTCTCTCAGGCCCTGCTCTCTAACCCCTCTCCCTCCCTCTCTCTCAGGCCCTGCTCTCTAACCCCTCTCCCTCTCTCTCTCTCCTGCTCTCTAACCCCTCCCTCTCTCTCTCCCAGGCCCTGCTCTCTAACCCCTCTCCCTCTCCCTCTCCCAGGCCCTGCTCTCTAACCCCTCTCCCTCCCTCTCTCTCAGGCCCTGCTCTCTAACCCCTCTCCCTCTCTCTCTCTCCTGCTCTCTAACCCCTCCCTCTCTCTCTCCCAGGCCCTGCTCTCTAACCCCTCTCCCTCCCTCTCTCTCAGGCCCTGCTCTCTAACCCCTCTCCCTCCCTCTCTCTCAGGCCCTGCTCTCTAACCCCTCTCCCTCTCTCTCTCTCCTGCTCTCTAACCCCTCCCTCTCTCTCTCCCAGGCCCTGCTCTCTAACCCCTCTCCCTCCCTCTCTCTCAGGCCCTGCTCTCTAACCCCTCTCCCTCCCTCTCTCTCAGGCCCTGCTCTCTAACCCCTCTCCCTCTCTCTCTCTCCTGCTCTCTAACCCCTCCCCCTCTCTCTCCCAGGCCCTGCTCTCTAACCCCTCTCCCTCTCTCTCCCAGGCCCTGCTCTCTAACCCCTCTCCCTCCCTCTCTCTCAGGCCCTGCTCTCTAACCCCTCTCCCTCTCTCTCTCTCCTGCTCTCTAACCCCTCTCCCTCTCTCTCCCAGGCCCTGCTCTCTAACCCCTCTCCCTCCCTCTCTCTCAGGCCCTGCTCTCTAACCCCTCTCCCTCTCTCTCTCTCCTGCTCTCTAACCCCTCTCCCTCTCTCTCCCAGGCCCTGCTCTCTAACCCCTCTCCCTCCCTCTCTCTCAGGCCCTGCTCTCTAACCCCTCTCCCTCTCTCTCTCTCCTGCTCTCTAACCCCTCTCCCTCTCTCTCCCAGGCCCTGCTCTCTAACCCCTCTCCCTCCCTCTCTCTCAGGCCCTGCTCTCTAACCCCTCTCCCTCTCTCTCCCCTGCTCTCTAACCCCTCTCCCTCTCTCTCCCCTGCTCTCTAACCCCTCTCCCTCTCTCTCTCTCTCTCCTGCTCTCTAACCCCTCTCCCTCTCTCTCCCAGGCCCTGCTCTCTAACCCCTCTCCCTCCCTCTCTCCCAGGCCCTGCTCTCTAACCCCTCTCCCTCTCTCTCCCCTGCTCTCTAACCCCTCTCCCTCTCTCTCTCTCTCCCCTCCTCTCTAACCCCTCTCCCTCTCTCTCCCCTGCTCTCTAACCCCTCTCCCTCTCTCTCTCTCTCCCCTGCTCTCTAACCCCTCTCCCTCTCTCTCCCCTGCTCTCTAACCCCTCTCCCTCTCTCTCTCTCCTGCTCTCTAACCCCTCTCCCTCTCTCTCCCAGGCCCTGCTCTCTAACCCCTCTCCCTCCCTCTCTCCCAGGCCCTGCTCTCTAACCCCTCTCCCTCCCTCTCTCTCAGGCCCTGCTCTCTAACCCCTCTCCCTCCCTCTCTCTCAGGCCCTGCTCTCTAACCCCTCTCCCTCTCTCTCCCCTGCTCTCTAACCCCTCTCCCTCTCTCTCTCTCTCCCCTGCTCTCTAACCCCTCTCCCTCTCTCTCCCCTGCTCTCTAACCCCTCTCCCTCTCTCTCTCTCCTGCTCTCTAACCCCTCTCCCTCTCTCTCCCAGGCCCTGCTCTCTAACCCCTCTCCCTCTCTCTCTCCCAGGCCCTGCTCTCTAACCCCTCCCCCTCTCTCTCCCCTGCTCTCTAACCCCTCTCCCTCTCTCTCTCCTGCTCTCTAACCCCTCTCCCTCTCTCTCCCAGGCCCTGCTCTCTAACTCTTCTCCCTCTCTCTCTCCCAGGCCCTGCTCTCTAACCCCTCTCCCTCTCTCTCCCCTGCTCTCTAACCCCTCCCCCTCTCTCTCTCCTGCTCTCTAACCCCTCTCCCTCTCTCTCCCCTGCTCTCTAACCCCTCTCCCTCTCCCTCTCTCTCTCTCCTGCTCTCTAACCCCTCTCCCTCTCTCTCCCAGGCCCTGCTCTCTAACCCCTCTCCCTCTCCCTCTCCCAGGCCCTGCTCTCTAACCCCTCTCCCTCTCTCTCTCCCAGGCCCTGCTCTCTAACCCCTCTCCCTCTCTCTCTCCCAGGCCCTGCTCTCTAACCCCTCTCTCTCTCTCTCTCCCAGGCCCTGCTCTCTAACCCCTCTCCCTCTCTCTCCCCTGCTCTCTAACCCCTCCCCCTCTCTCTCTCCTGCTCTCTAACCCCTCTCCCTCTCTCTCTCCCAGGCCCTGCTCTCTAACCCCTCTCTCTCTCTCTCCCCTGCTCTCTAATCCCTCTCCCTCCCTCTCTCTCAGGCCCTGCTCTCTAACCCCTCTCCCTCTCTCTCTCCCCTGCTCTCTAACCCCTCTCCCTCTCTCTCCCCTGCTCTCTAACCCCTCTCCCTCTCTCTCTCTCCCCTGCTCTCTAACCCCTCTCCCTCTCTCTCTCTCTCCTGCTCTCTAACCCCTCTCCATCTCTCTCTCTCCCCTGCTCTCTAACCCCTCTCCCTCTCTCTCTCTCCCAGGCCTGGCTGAGTGTCTGCTCTCTAACCCCTCTCCCTCTCTCTCTCTCCCCTGCTCTCTAACCCCTCTCCCTCTCTCTCTCTCCCCTGCTCTCTAACCCCTCTCCCTCTCTCTCTCTCCCAGGCCTGGCTGAGTGTCTGCTCTCTAACCCCTCTCCCTCTCTCTCTCTCCCCTGCTCTCTAACCCCTCTCCCTCTCTCTCTCTCCCAGGCCTGGCTGAGTGTCTACACTATAACCCCTCTCCCTCTCTCTCTCTCCCCTGCTCTCTAACCCCTCTCCCTCTCTCTCTCTCCCAGGCCTGGCTGAGTGTCTACACTATAACCCCTCTCCCTCTCTCTCTCTCCCAGGCCCGGCTGAGTGTCTGCTCTCTAACCCCTCTCCCTCTCTCTCCCAGGCCCTGCTCTCTAACCCCTCTCCCTCCCTCTCTCTCAGGCCCTGCTCTCTAACCCCTCTCCCTCTCTCTCTCTCTCCCCTGCTCTCTAACCCCTCTCCCTCCCTCTCTCTCAGGCCCTGCTCTCTAACCCCTCTCCCTCTCTCTCTCCCCTGCTCTCTAACCCCTCTCCCTCTCTCTCCCAGGCCCTGCTCTCTAACCCCTCTCCCTCCCTCTCTCTCAGGCCCTGCTCTCTAACCCCTCTCCCTCTCTCTCTCCCCTGCTCTCTAACCCCTCTCCCTCTCTCTCTCCCCTGCTCTCTAACCCCTCTCCCTCTCTCTCTCCCAGGCCCGGCTGAGTGTCTGCTCTCTAACCCCTCTCCCTCTCTCTCTCCCAGGCCCGGCTGAGTGTCTGCTCTCTAACCCCTCTCCCTCTCTCTCTCCCAGGCCCGGCTGAGTGTCTGCTCTCTAACCCCTCTCCCTCTCTCTCTCCCAGGCCAGGCTGAGTGTTTACACTATAACCCCTCTCCTCAGGGACTGGTCTACTTCTACAGCTACCTGCTGGACTTGCTGTCAGGGACGGTAAGTGTCTCTCTGTTTGTATTTAAAGTAATTGTAGCAAAAAAAAAAGACAGTTTCATAAATCTTACCTGTCACTCTCTTAAATTAGCTACAGAGGTATCGGATGTGCAGTTTTGAAAGAAACACATTTTACATGATTTCCGTTTTTAAAAATGTGATATATTTGCTTGTAAATGTTGGATCTAATCATCTACAAAGGAAAAATAGTGGAAGCATTGGGGTGGCTATTAGCATGACTTGCAAAGAGAGATGTTTTAAAACGTTTGATATAACATGTGATTCTTTCGACGCTGCACATTTGAGACCTATATAGCAAATTGAAGTTCGTGACAGGTAAGATTATTTGATTTGCTAAAAATCCCCTTCTGTGTATTTCATCTATCTGTGTCAGTCTGTCTGTCTGGAATGTTAAATCTGTCATTCTAAGATTCCGACTATGCATCTGTTCTTCTGTCTCTCTTTTTGTCTGTGATTCTACTGGTCTATCTGTGTGTGTGTGAGGAAACTAATTTAATGTCTGCAAATGACTGCGCACGTTACCAATGGCTATGTTAGGAAGTTTCCATTTCTTGATTCCAATATTCAGAAGTTACACACATGTAGCTTAAACATTATCGTTAGACACAACAGTGTGGCAGCTAGTTTATAAACAGAAATCAGATCACGAGTGCCTAATGTTCTGAGAGAAACCTACGCTATGGAGCTGGTCTGTCGTCAGGAGAGGATTCAGGTAGCTTGTCTCACTCGCACTCTCTAATATCTTTCTTTTTTTTTATTTATTTTTTTTATAAATTTAGTCGTCGCCAATTATTTTTACCCCGGTTTTCACCCCAGTTTAGCATGCCCAATTATTATCTGTATCCCCGGCTCACCGCTCGCAACCCCCCCACCGACTCAGGAAACGGAGGCTGGAACACGCGTCCTCCGAAACGTGCTCCTTCCAAGCCGTCATTTTTCGCACTGCAGATCCACAGCAATGCTACCAGACCTATAGTGCCGGAGGACAACACAGATCTGGCGGCTCCGCTGCAGAGCCACAGGCGCCCTATCGGCCACAGGGGTCGCTGATGCGCGGTGAGCCGTGGATTCCCCTGCCGACCTAAGCCCTCCCTACCCGGGCAGCGCTCAGCCAATTGTGCGCCGCCCCCTAGGAACTCTCGGTCACGGTCAGCTGTGACATAGCCTGGACTCGAACCTGCGATCTCCAGGCTATAGGGCACATCCTGCGAGGAGCGCCTTTACTGGATGCGCCACTCGGGAGCCCCTCTAATATCTTTCTTAACTGTGTGTGTGTGAAGCTGAACTTTGTGAACTCTGCTTCCTCTCTGTTTTCCTAACAGTATCCAAACACTCTCAATTTCCTGGCGTGGGTTACAATGTTGTTCCAGACACAGAACACACATCTCTTCTACACAAGGTCAAACACACCCCACCTTATCAGTTCCTCGTTCCTGTATCCGGGCCTTAAATCATCAACTGTAAAAGACCTTGAAAAAACACCAAACATGTCCAATTAAACACATAATTCAATCAATGCAGTTACTTGAGAGCTGGGAATAGAAACCAGAAGACCCTGCTGCCCTCGAGGCCTGGCGTTTGACCCCCCTGTCCTGAGCCTTGTCCTTGCTTCTCTTGTGAACGTGCAGGGCTTCATGGAGCTGTCCGTCCTGTTCTACGGATACTATCAGAACTCTGAGGTGGGCGTCTCCTCACAGTTCTCCTACAACGTGCCCCTGGCGTACCTGCTCACCTGCCTCTTCTACATCCTGCTCAGCCTCACCTGGATCGTGCTGAGGTGAGCGCTCAGGGGGGCTCTTATATTTAAAAGCAATTTAGCTACTTTACCAAAATGTCAGGTAAATATTATCTCATGTGTGTTACTGTGACACTGTGTGTGTTACTCTGGCTCTTTTTATACATGTCGCCACGCACCAGTTACCTAACTGGGGAATGGCCACACCTGTGATTGCTGGCAGGGACAGATTTAACCCCATCCCTGCCACTCTTACATTCCCACACACGCACATGTACACATGCAGGCATTCTGCCCTGCCACAATTACCATCACTTCAAAGATCCCACATTTTCTTATAAGAAACAGGCACACATTATGTTAAAGGTGCATTAGATTTTTTTTTCATAGCATTTATAAATGAACATCTCTTGAGCTCTTTTCCGTGCTGCTCCATGGTGAGAGTAAGGAATGGGCTCCCTAGTCCTGTTGTTTAAACGTTAGGAGCTAGTCCTCTAATATAGCTGTAGAAATTACACCTACAAACCAAAGCAGTTTTCAGGGCGATGAATAAAGGCTGAAAGAACTCAATCTATCTATCTGAGAACAAAGAAGAATTGGGGAGGCTTGACTGAAGTCTTTAGAATCTAAAAGGAGCTGACGTAGTTACCCTGACCACTAGTTTAAGCGCAGCACATGCACTAGGACCAGAGGACACAGCTGGAAATGATGTAGACTTAGCAGAAATACAGTATTACTATTATGGCTTCTGGTAGACTTTTGCAATATCATTTTGTAGTTTCTTTGATTACATGCTGTTAAATAAAAGATCTAAAGTATGATGCTAAACTTTTGGCTGTAGCTGCAGATGGGCTGAACGGCTTCCTCTCATTCGAAGATTCTCCTGTGCTCTTAAATATGTGGAAGCTGCACTGTAATGAGGCTGCCATTGGTAGAATGGTATCCCAGTCAGAAGTGCTCCTCTCCCACTTTGCAGGTCTGGCTCTGGGTTCAAGCTTTCCGTGGTCACTGGGGACGGGGATCTGAGCAGCTACAGCATGAGCGTGTTCTGTGGGTGGGACTTCGGACTGGAAGGGGAGCAGGCAGCGAGACTCAAACAAAACAGCATTCGCTACGAGCTGCAGGTAGGATTGGCACAACTGTAAAACCGATGGGGGCCAAGGTTGCCCCAATTGTTTCTAGTAACTTGGCTTGTGTTTTTCATGCAAGTTTGATCCACTTTCATTGTAACGTTTTCATGTTTAGGAAGTAGTACTCAGGGAGACGGTGCTGAATTCTCAAAATGTTTGTTTTATTAGAAACTACAGTTTGTTTTATTTGAAACTACAGAGGGGCTGGAATTCAAGGCACCAAAATAATATCCCTATGTTTTAGTCACTTTCACTGTATGTTCTCTCCGGTCACAGCTCACACGCTCGCTCAGTCGCACCCACAGTTTCTCATTCAAGTTCAGCGCTGGACTGTCTCCAGTCCCCAGGCTCATGCACCTCCTTATATAACCTCCTGTCGTCTCCTGCCGCTGTCGGGCTCATCAGCCAGTCACATCCATGCTCTGCAACCCGCGAAAACAGCAACACACATTCTCCCCACTCATTCACTCAGACCCCTTCCCATAACATGTATAAAAGACAGACGAGACAAACTGAACAGACAACAAGTCCTGCAACAAAGCAATTGTCCAGGTCATTACAATATATTTTTATATTTGAAAGTAAAAATATATGAAGCATGACGACCTTTATGTACAAAAATCTTCACTAATATACAATTGAACAAGAACTGTTGAGTATTTATTTTCATTTCATACAGTATTAACTGGCAGTTTATATCTGATAGTGAAAAATAAATAAATAAAGACAGATAAAGAAAGAAATAAATGTCTTTGTATTGATTTATGTATTCATTTATTTCAATATTTATTAATGTTTTACTTAAATATATAGGCTATCCTTCAGCATAGCTAATTCTCTCTCTCTCCCTCTCTCTCCCCCTCTACCTCTCTCTCTCTTTCCCTCTACCTCTCCTCCTCTCTCTCTCAGGTGGAGCTGGAGGAAGATGCTCTGCGCAGGAACGCTGCTTCTCGCACCCTGGCTCAGAGAGTCTATCTCTACACACTGAGAGGAGTCCTCAACCTGTTAGTGGTGGGGCTCATCCTAGCTGCTTTCTACTGCATCTATAGAGCGTCTGAACAGTCTTCCATACTGCAGGTACCAGCACACTGTTAACTGGCTCACTGGTGGGAGCCTTATTGAGTGGATCAACACAGAATGACTCGCTCAATACAGTTTAATACTCATGCTTGATTAAACATCTAGATCAGCTTGCAATATGAACAAGGCATTTTATTAACATAATTACCAATTTGGGAGACAACAGCATGTGCAGTCTTTATCCAAGGCTGACTTACAGAGACTAGGGTGTGTGAACTATGCATCAGCTGCAGAGTCGCTTACAACAATGTCTCACCTCTCCCTCCCTCCTTCCTCTCCTCTCACACTCGCTCCCTCCCTTCCATTCCTCTCTCACACTCCTCTCCCTCTCTTCTCTCATGCTCTCTCCCCTACCTTCTCTCTCTCTCTGTCTCACAGGAAGACCCCTCAGTGAAGGACAATTTCTTCCTGCTCTTGCTGGTTCAGTACCTCCCCTCCATCGTCATCACAGCCGCCAACTTTTTGGTTCCCACCCTCTGTGACATCATCATCCGCTTCGAGCGCTACTCCATGACAATGCAGATCAAACTGACCCTGATCAGGTAGGAGAATAATGCCTCATTTCCACTGCCTGGTGCTACAGGCTTCAGCTGCCCACGGACAGCTTTTTTTTTCCCAAACCTGGCCAACCTTTGGAAATTCTTGCTGTGCTTCAAAGGTCACTGGGGTATTGTGGGATCGTATTGTGTTTTAAAGAAACCGGAGGTAAATCTGCTCTGGTGACATCATTCCTCAATGACTCTTCCTCATTATCACTGCTCTGGTGACATCATTCCTCAATGACTCTTCCTCATTATCACTGCTCTGGTGACATCATTCCTCAATGACTCTTCCTCATTATCACTGCTCTGGTGACATCATTCCTCAATGACTCTTCCTCATTATCACTGCTCTGGTGACATCATTCCTCAATGACTCTTCCTCATTATCACTGCTTTGGTGACATCATTCCTCAATGACTCTTCCTCATTATCACTGCTCTGGTGACATCATTCCTCAATGACTCTTCCTCATTATCACTGCTCTGGTGACATCATTCCTCAATGACTCTTCCTCATTATCACTGCTTTGGTGACATCATTCCTCAATGACTCTTCCTCATTATCACTGCTCTGGTGACATCATTCCTCAATGACTCTTCCTCATTATCACTGCTCTGGTGACATCATTCCTCAATGACTCTTCCTCATTATCACTGCTCTGGTGACATCATTCCTCAATGACTCTTCCTCATTATCACTGCTCTGGTGACATCATTCCTCAATGACTCTTCCTCATTATCACTGCTCTGGTGACATCATTCCTCAATGACTCTTCCTCATTATCACTGCTTTGGTGACATCATTCCTCAATGACTCTTCCTCATTATCACTGCTCTGGTGACATCATTCCTCAATGACTCTTCCTCATTATCACTGCTCTGGTGACATCATTCCTCAATGACTCTTCCTCATTATCACTGCTCTGGTGACATCATTCCTCAATGACTCTTCCTCATTATCACTGCTCTGGTGACATCATTCCTCAATGACTCTTCCTCATTATCACTGCTCTGGTGACATCATTCCTCAATGACTCTTCCTCATTATCACTGCTCTGGTGACATCATTCCTCAATGACTCTTCCTCATTATCACTGCTTTTCAGGTAACCAGAAATAAGGAATGTCTGTCCTTCTCAGTAACTTTCCACAGACTTATTTTTACATTGTAAAAGGTGACACAGTTCTTACCTTTACCACATCCTAATACAAAGTACACAGACACATTACGCTAGCCTAGCAACAGAGAAAATTGCAACCAGCGTTTCATATCGTAACATGCTTTATTATTTGCTTTTAAATAATAATACTGACTATACACAGCGATGTGTAAAGTCAGTAAAATCACGGGGTTCAGTCCCGAAATAATATCACACACTATACACAGACACGGTCACGAATCCCAACAGTGCGTGCTCCTTGTGTAAGTGGTGAATTATACAGCAACAGTGAAACAGCAGTGCAGTGTAGTCTGGGTGTGATGCTGGCTGAATAGCGACAGCTAATACAATTACAATTATTAATAGACAGACAAAAACAACACAAAAAACACTCACGGCTTAAATCACAGTACGTCCTTTACCGGTCTTTTCCATAACCATAACAAAGGAACAGATTGCTTGGCCACATCCCCTGATATACCTTCAGTCACGCCCCCTTCAGTAGCGAGTGCAATCACGTACCCTCCAATCCATGACTGACACCTCGCCTACCGCATTCGGGTGATGACTTCTGGTATTGTGGCTCCGCCCCCTTCTCAGATGGCCGACTTTCAACTGACCCTGAAATGAAATGTCAAACCATCCAGTCCGGGGCACACTGTTCCTGTTATACCGTGCCCTCACAGGTCGGTAGGGAGATTGTTGACTCGGATTCATTCGCTCTGTCACAGGCACCCACACCGATGTCAGTCAATATGGGAAGCAGCTGATTTGGTTATTGACAGGAAAAAAACAGTGAAGGGGTGGGGGCAATTTCACCTTCCAGGTGACCCAGGAAGTGCAAGACTCTAAAAGCATGGCTCGCAAACGGAGATGTTTCTGTTAACCTGGTGCAGTACCAGAGAGCATGTTTTAAAATCAAAATGAGTTTGGTGTGTTTGTTTCACAACTGCACATTTGAAACCTATATAATGAATTTATATGTGCAGCAGAGAAAATGTTTTGTTAACAGTACTTCCCTATCCCCTTCTCTCTCTCTTACTGTACACTTTACTTCATCTCCATCTCCTTCCCTATATAAATCTATAGTGATGGTGGTTCTCTCCCTCCCTCCTTTCAGGTCAGTGTTTTTGTTAACAGTACTTCCCTATCCCCTTCTCTCTCTCTTACTGTACACTTTACTTCATCTCCATCTCCATCCCTCTATAAATCTATAGTGATGGTGGTTCTCTCCCTCCCTCCTTTCAGGTCAGTGTTTTTGAGGCTCACCAGTTTGGGGGTGCTCCTCTATTCTCTCTGGAATCAGATCACCTGCGGCGGGGAACCCCGTGAATCAGCCTGCACACGCTGTGACTATAACTACGCCCAGTACCCGGCAAGTAGCACACTGCACCCCCATTCAGATCCCCACAATATAAGAGTACCCCGCTCTGTATAGCAGTTATGAAGGATTGTGCGTATAAACGTTTACTATGGAATTTTTGCATAGCATTGTTAGTTTTACAATGTTCATCCCATGGTTATCCTCTGCATGTATCATAGTTTACCCTGGTTTGCCATGATTATTAATATGCTTTACCAGACCTCTCTGTGCTTTACAATGCTTCCCTATGCTTTACCAGACCTCTCTGTGCTTTACAATGCTTCCCTATGCTTTACCACACCTCTCTGTGCTTTACAATGCTTCCCTATGCTTTACCAGACCTCTCTGTGCTTTACAATGCTTCCCTGTGCTTTACCAGACCTCACTGGTCTTTACAATGCTTCCCTATGCTTTACCATGCTGTCACTGACCTTTATTACACTTTGCTGTGCTTTAGCTATGGGAAATTTTTATAAGGGTTAGTTTACCATGGTTTGTTTTTTTAATACGCTTTACCATACCTCTCTCTGCTTTACCATGCTTTCACTGAGTTTTATTACACTTTGCTGTGCTTTTACTATGGGAGACTTTTCTCAGGGACAAGTGGATGATGAGATTTGTACAGTGCATATCCTGAGCAGCTCTCCCTCTTATTGTCAGTGCTTGGAGACCTGGGTGGGTTGGGAGGTGCTGGAGTTGATGCCTCCCTCTCTTCACTCCTCTCCCCTCTTGTTCTCTGTGCTGGGTGGGTTGGGAGATGCTGGAGTTGATGCCTCCCTCTCTTCACTCCTCTCCCCTCTTGTTCTCTGTGCTGGGTGGGTTGGGAGATGCTGGAGTTGATGCCTCCCTCTCTTCACTCCTCTCCCCTCTTGTTCTCTGTGCTGGGTGGGTTGGGAGGTGCTGGAGTTGATGCCTCCCTCTCTTCACTCCTCTCCCCTCTTGTTCTCTGTGCTGGGTGGGTTGGGAGGTGCTGGAGTTGATGCCTCCCTCTCTTCACTCCTCTCCCCTCTTGTTCTCTGTGCTGGGTGGGTTGGGAGATGCTGGAGTTGATGCCTCCCTCTCTTCACTCCTCTCCCCTCTTGTTCTCTGTGCTGGGTGGGTTGGGAGATGCTGGAGTTGATGCCTCCCTCTCTTCACTCCTCTCCCCTCTTGTTCTCTGTGCTGGGTGGGTTGGGAGGTGCTGGAGTTGATGCCTCCCTCTCTTCACTCCTCTCCCCTCTTGTTCTCTGTGCTGGGTGGGTTGGGAGGTGCTGGAGTTGATGCCTCCCTCTCTTCACTCCTCTCCCCTCTTGTTCTCTGTGCTGGGTGGGTTGGGAGGTGCTGGAGTTGATGCCTCCCTCTCTTCACTCCTCTCCCCTCTTGTTCTCTGTGCTGGGTGGGTTGGGAGGTGCTGGAGTTGATGCCTCCCTCTCTTCACTCCTCTCCCCTCTTGTTCTCTGTGCTGGGTGGGTTGGGAGATGCTGGAGTTGATGCCTCCCTCTCTTCACTCCTCTCCCCTCTTGTTCTCTGTGCTGGGTGGGTTGGGAGGTGCTGGAGTTGATGCCTCCCTCTCTTCACTCCTCTCCCCTCTTGTTCTCTGTGCTGGGTGGGTTGGGAGGTGCTGGAGTTGATGCCTCCCTCTCTTCACTCCTCTCCCCTCTTGTTCTCTGTGCTGGGTGGGTTGGGAGGTGCTGGAGTTGATGCCTCCCTCTCTTCACTCCTCTCCCCTCTTGTTCTCTGTGCTGGGTGGGTTGGGAGATGCTGGAGTTGATGCCTCCCTCTCTTCACTCCTCTCCCCTCTTGTTCTCTGTGCTGGGTGGGTTGGGAGGTGCTGGAGTTGATGCCTCCCTCTCTTCACTCCTCTCCCCTCTTGTTCTCTGTGCTGGGTGGGTTGGGAGGTGCTGGAGTTGATGCCTCCCTCTCTTCACTCCTCTCCCCTCTTGTTCTCTGTGCTGGGTGGGTTGGGAGATGCTGGAGTTGATGCCTCCCTCTCTTCACTCCTCTCCCCTCTTGTTCTCTGTGCTGGGTGGGTTGGGAGGTGCTGGAGTTGATGCCTCCCTCTCTTCACTCCTCTCCCCTCTTGTTCTCTGTGCTGGGTGGGTTGGGAGGTGCTGGAGTTGATGCCTCCCTCTCTTCACTCCTCTCCCCTCTTGTTCTCTGTGCTGGGTGGGTTGGGAGATGCTGGAGTTGATGCCTCCCTCTCTTCACTCCTCTCCCCTCTTGTTCTCTGTGCTGGGTGGGTTGGGAGGTGCTGGAGTTGATGCCTCCCTCTCTTCACTCCTCTCCCCTCTTGTTCTCTGTGCTGGGTGGGTTGGGAGATGCTGGAGTTGATGCCTCCCTCTCTTCACTCCTCTCCCCTCTTGTTCTCTGTGCTGGGTGGGTTGGGAGATGCTGCAGTTGATGCCTCCCTCTCTTCACTCCTCTCCCCTCTTGTTCTCTGTGCTGGGTGGGTTGGGAGGTGCTGGAGTTGATGCCTGCCTCCCTCCACTCCTCTCCCCTGCCGTGTCATTCTCTCTCCCTGACAGACTCTCTCCACTCTTGTTCTCAGTGCTGGGAGACTCGGGTTGGACAGGAGATGTACAAGCTGATGATTTTCGATTTCATCACAGGCGTGGTGGTCATCTTGCTGGTAGAGTTCCCTCGCAGGTCAGTCTATATGTGTATATAAAGATGATCTCTATGGATCTCTTATAAAGTCAGTATGTGTATATAGATCTCTATGGACCTCATAAAGTTAATCTCTAATTATCCCCTACAGGGATATAGTGCAGGCATTTGTAGATCGTATTTTTCATATATCTGGAAAACAGCTGATCCAACTGTGATGAAACTTGGTATTAATGTAGCAAAACCTATTTATATAGGGGTGTCTACACCATTCTATACCTACTGCCGTCATCCAATTCTGAATTTACAGTGATGACAGGAGATGTATGTTAGTGTCAGACTTGCTATTTTGGGGCACCAACATTTATTTTAAACGCTGCATAGAGAATGCATCCCATTTATATCAGCAAAAGCCTCAGTGTTTAAAATACTACCCCCCCCCCCAATAGATGGATGAACAAGTGCAAACACAATTCTAATTTATAAGAAAAAAAAAACCACACACACACACACACACACACACTTTTCTCCAAACCTTGGCCAGGTTGCAAAGCTGCACATTAATAGGAGACGTAAACCCCCACTATTATTAATTTCAATTCCCGAAGCCATCTCGTTCCCCAGTAAAACCCTGTATTCTTTCTCTCTCTCCAGGATGCTGGTTGATCACTGCTCCTGTAAGCCCCTGCAGCTCTGGGGTCGTCAGGAGTTTGTGGTCCCTGAGAACGTGCTGGGCCTGGTGTACGCACAGACGGTGGTGTGGACTGGAGCTTTCTTCTGCCCGTTTCTCCCTCTCATCAACACAGTCAAGTTCATACTGCTCTTCTACTTCAAGAAGGTGAGAGAAGCACTGTCTACCTATCCATCATCACCCGACCCGGTCTCTATCACTGTGTTGTGGACCAGAGCCTTCCATTGTCCCCCTCCCTCTCATGAACACAGTCATTCATACTGCTTTCCTACTAAAGAACATAAGAAAGTTTCCAAACGAGAGGAGGCCATTCAGCCCATCTTGCTCGTTTGCTTGTTAGCAGCTTATTGATCCCAGAATCTCATGAAGCAGCTTCTTGAAGGATCCCAGGGTGTCTGCTTCAACAACTTTACTGGGGAGCTGGTTCCAGACTCCCACAATTCTCTGTGTAAAAAGGTGCCTCCTATTTTCTGTTCTGAATGCCCCTTTATCTAATCTTCATTTGTGACCCCTGGTCCTTGTTTCTTTTTTCAGGTTGAAAAAGTCCTTTGGGTCGACATTGTCAATACCTTTTAGAATTGTGAATGCTTGAATCAGATCACCACATAGTCTTCTTTGTTCAAGACTGAATAGATTCAATTATCTTATCTGCATATGACATGCCCTTTAAACCCGGAATAATTCTGGTTGCTCTTCTTCAAGAAATAATAACTGTCTACATGGTTAGAAATACACTAGCCCTGCACCCAGTCCTGGGTTTCCAAACTACCATCAATTAAGTATATTATTTAAACAATTCAAGAGAGAAAACAAATTAAAAAAAAACAAACAACTGCTAAAACTTTATTTGTTTGGCCAACGCGCCTTTTGTTTGTTGTGTTGTTTTGTTGTTGGTTTAAACCTTTTGTTTTGTTTTATTATTTAATAAATACGCAGAGCGCAGTAGCGTTCAGCTTCACCCGCCCATCCATTGTTTTGTTTCTGGTATTTCCTGGTCCGTGACGTCACCACACACGCCACTCAACAGCTGCTCGACCACAAGTACTTATTCAAGCATGAACACTTCAGTGCAGATTTAGCAGGAGCCTGATTGTTCAAACTCCTGGCACCTGTTGATTTCAATAATATACCTAAACAAGGAGAGTACTGAAACCCAGGACTGGATGCAGGGCTAGTGCAAGTTTCTAAACCTAGTCTGTATAACCATTACCATCTGACCCTCTCTCTATCACAGTGTTGTGGTCCAGAGCTCTCTACTGCCCTCTCCTCCCTCTGGTCAACACAGTTCATACTGGAGCCACAGTGGATCCACTTCTATCATTCGCTCCTCAACAGTCAAGTTCATGCTACTCTTACAGCAGGGGTCTCCAACCCTGGTCCTGGAGAGCTGCTGGGTTTAGTTTCATCCGAGTTCTCAGTTACTTAATTGCACCAATTATTGTCTTAATTAGTCAAGATGAACAAGTGTTCCAGATCTTTAGCCACTGATGCTGTGAAGACACCTATAAAACCTGCAGGATAGGGGCTCTCCAGGGTTGGAGATCACCGTCTTACAGGGATTGTCTCTAATAAAATCATTCTCTAAATCATACCCATGTTGCTACAGCAAACATCTTCATTTTAAAACGTGACGTAACGTAAAAAGGAAGTTCTTATTTTTTTGCCTTCCAGGAAGTCTGTTACTGATTTACTTCCTCAGTCATTTCACCCCAGCAGTGTCTTCTGGGTCCTGCTACTGGCTGAAAGCATGTCAGTCAATAGGGGAAGCAGCTGATTGGGTATTGACAGAAAAGAAGCCTGTGAAGGGGTGGGGACAATTAAACCCTCCAGCTGACACAGGAAGTTAAAGATCATTGAAAATAATGAGAAAACAAAATGTAACATCTCTCTTGAATTATAAAGGGCATTTGGTGATTATAAAAGCTGAGGGAACACAAAACCACTTTTTCAGGAACAGTGGCTTGAAACTTGGTTCCAGGAGACCTAGTTTGAGGCAAATTTGCCGTATCAAACCCCAAGTCTCCCCTGGTGTGCCATGCAGTGGCCTGAAACCTAGTCTCCTGAAATCAAGTTCCAAGCCACAAAGTGGGTTTATGTTCCCTCAGCTTAACAGATTCCATCTGTCCATCTCTTCCTCTTCCTCTTTCCCCTCCCTCCTCACAGCTGACATTGTTCCAGAACTGTCGTCCTGCGAGCCGGACGTTTCGCTCCTCCACCTCAAACTTCTTCTTCCTGCTGGTGCTGCTGCTGGGGCTGGGGCTGGCCTGTGTACCCCTGGGGTACAGCGTGGCTGTGTGAGTACAATACAATACCATTCAAAATAATATTGAATTCCATAAATCATACCTGTTATGCACTTCCATTAGCTACATTAGTCTTAAATTTGCACGTAACATACTGGCTGAAAGCATGTCAGACAATCAGGGAAGCAGCTGGTTGGTTATTGACAGGGAAGAAGCCAGTGACGGGGTGGGGACAATTTCCCATCCACGTGACTATTATTATTTGTTTATTTAGCAGACGCCTTTATCCAAGGCGACTCACAGAGACTAGGGTGTGTGAACTATGCATCAGCTGCAGTGTCACTTACAATTACGTCTCACCCGAAAGACGGAGCACAAGGAGGTTAAGTGACTTGCTCAGGGTCACACAGTGAGTCAGTGGCTGAGGTGGGATTTGAACCGGGGACCTCTTGGTTACAAGCCCTTTTCTTTAACCACTCGACCACACAGCCTCTATTTGCAAGCAATTCCACACTAAGGAATTGCTTGCAAATAGATATTTATTTAACCCGGTGCAAGATTACCATTTAACTCCAGGTACACTAGACCAGTTTGGGGCAGTTCAGGTTTTTCAACTCACATCCCAATGCATTCTGGTAAGTGTAGTCCTGCTGTGAAAGGTACCTGAGACAGGTAAAACGTACCAGAATGCACTGCGATGCGAGTTGAAAAGCCTGAACTATCCCAAACAGTCCTAGTGCATATGGAGTCATATGGTAATCCTAACCCAGTGCACCACCAGATGTGTTAAAATGAGAATACATGCTTAATAAAGCATGCTTCTTTCACACTTGGAATGGATGTTCACGGAAGAGAACACGTATAAAACAGTTTTGTTAGCTGCAATGACTTTGAAGCCGAGTGAGAGTGGTATTGATGTCTCTAGCTGGGAGTCCCTGGGTGAGTGTGTGAAGTTCCCTCCTCTGCTCGTCTCTTTCAGGATTCACCCCTCGTTTGGCTGCGGTCCGTTTCGCTCACTCAGTCACATGTGGGATGTTGTCCCCCAGTCCTTGACCTCACTTCCTAAGACGGCACAATCCTTCTTCAACTTCCTGGGGTCACAGGCGTTCGCCGTGCCGCTCTTTCTGCTGAGCTGGTAACCGTGACAACCAAATATATGTTTGTTACTTGCATGCCAAGCCAGGTCCACAGCGAGTCTGCCAGCCAGGGCTGTGTGCATACCTGCAGTCAGGTATCTTCACTGTTGAAAAGAATACATCCACAAGATACTTTTACTTGGAGGTGGTGCTCAGCAAGTACAAGAGGATCTCAACGCAGCTTCGCAAATATGACAGTCAGAGATAAACTAAACACTTTCTCAATACAACTCAACAAATATGACAGAGGCAGTGAGATACTAACTACTTTCATAATAAACCTCCACTAATATGACAGGTCAGTGAGATATAAACACTTTCTCAATGCAACTCAACAAATATGAGTCGGAGAGATACTAACCATTTTCTCAATGCAATATGACAAGGAATCATAAAAATAACCTCCAGCTACATTCCCATGTTTGTTGTGGTGTTCTCCCCTCTCCCCCTCGATGCTATCATACTGTCTCTCGTCGTTTTCACAGCCTGGTGTTCTCCTACATGGCAGCCATGGCATCAGTGTATGGAAACAACGTGGCTCAGCTCAAAGCTCAGCTCAAACTGGTGAGAGAATCCACTGTCTGTTTCTGTGTCTGTTTCTCTGTGTGTATTTCTGTTTCTCTGTGTGTATTTCTGTTTCTCTGTGTGTTTGCGTCTGTTTCTGTGTTTCTGTGTGTGCGTGCGTCTTTTTCGTGTATGTGTGTTTCTGTGTTTGTGCATCTGTTTCTGTCTCACTGTGTGTGCGCGAGTGTCTGTTTCTGTGTTTCTGTCTCTCTGTGTGTGTTTCTGTTTCTGTGTTTGCGCATCTGTTTCTGTCTCAGTGTGTGTGCACGAGTGTCTGTTTCTGTGTGTGCGTGTTTCTGTTTCTCTGTGTGTGTTTCTCTCTCAGTGTGTGTGCACGTGTCTGTTTCTGTTTCTCTGTATGTGTTTCGGTTTCTGTGTGTTTGTGTATCTGTTTCTGTCTCAGTGTGTGCGTGTCTGTTTCTGTGTTTCTGTTTCTGTGTGTGTTTGCGCATGTTTCTGTCTCATTGTGTGTGTGTGCGCGCGCGTGTGTCTGTTTCTGTTTCTAAGTGTGTCTGCTCTGTATGAAATACATGTTTCTTTCAAAGTTGCATATTTGAGAACTATATAATGAATGGATGTGTATGATGGAGAATTGGATGAAATCATTTTGTTAGCTCCAATTTATTTTAACTGCTACACCTCACGAATTATAAGAAATCTGAACCAGGATTGGGTGCAGGAAGTGATGTGCCTAGCCCTGCATACGCTGCCTGATCTTGATCATAATTATAGATATTTATTAAAGGGTTCAAGTGTTCTGTTCACAGGAAGGCCGTGACAAGCAGTTTTTGGTGAAGCGGATTTCGGAGCTGACCCCAGCCAATCAGAAGAAGTCTGCGGGTCCTTCAGGCAGCGTGGTTGACATCTCTGAGACCAGGGAACTCTGGGAATGAGGGGGTGCTGTTTAAAACAGTTCAATATGACTGTGATAGAATTACATTGTAGTTGAGGAACAAGACTATAGTGACTAGAATTACATTGCAAATGCACTTTAAGATCCCTAGACTGCACTGTAGTAATAATATAACTAGAATATGTTTATCATCAAGTTGTACCATGTGTTTCTTTCTGACAGACAGCACAGGCGTCTACGGGGGACTGTTCTAAACAAACAAGGAATTATGTTAAAATCAATTTTATAAACAATCGAGCTCTAGGTGAAAGTATATTGGCTATACTCTCCATAGCCTTTCGAGCATTTTGTCAGAAATCAGGCTTTGTTGCCTTGCCAGTTCATTTACACCCTCTAAATGCAGTTTCAGCTGCAGCTTCCTCTGTGCTGGACGGCTTGCAGCAGCAGCAGGTTATGCTCTTTGCTGTTGTTTTTAATTGCGTATTCGGTGATTTGATTTTTTTTTTCTTCATGATTTAGTTGTGTACCTTTTGATTTCTTCAGAACTTGCATTGCAGATGTAAAAATAAAACTAAGAATATTTTAAAACATAAAATAAATATTTTCTGCCAACTGGGGGTTTTTGTGTGTTGTATAATATATGCTACAGATGTAATTTTGTGGGGGGTTTTTTAAGTCCACAAAAGGTGCCAAACCCACTAACATTTTATATAATTAGAGAAGAACTTACTAATATATGATTTAGTGTGTCTCCCCTCACTCCAGTCCTAAGTTCTTCACCTGGGATAACAGGAATCTTTATAGTCTTTCTGAAAGTTTTTGTATTTGTGGAGGAAATCTAGGAATCCGTCCTTTTGTATTTTGTGTGGCATTACATGAGAATAACTTCCTCTATACAAAACTGTTACGGCATTACAGGGTTAAGGTTAAATGACCTTAATTTAACATATTATTATTATTATTATTATTATTATTATTATTGGCAAGGGGTCTTGTGGACGTTTTTCCTGAAAAAAAAAATCTACCTTACACAGTGTTTGCTCCAGGACTTACAGACTGAGGGTCAATGTGGCCCCCACTCTAAATTTTAGGGGTACATTTTCTTCAGTGATTGGGTCAATGTGTTTGATAATTCAGAACCAACCACCATTTCTTATTTGTGTTTGTTTTTAAATATGCCAGCAGAGTTTACTGACCTTTTGTTTCTGAAGAACAAAAAATAAAACTGTAAAGCTGTCGATACAACCAAGGTGTCTCTACAATACTCACTGTCACTGTTGGGGAAAATATTGGGAAATGTGTCACAGTGATGCTGGTGTATCATGGAGTAGAGGATTGTACCAGATCACATTAGAACAGGGGTTTTCAATCTTTTTAAGCTCCATACCCCTTTCCAAAAAAGTAGTCCACCGCATACCCCCATCAGAGACAGAGTCATAATAAAATGAAAACAGAAAAAAAGGTTTGTACAATAACAAAACACACAAGCCTTGGAGTGTGTGATGGATAAAATTATAAAAGTTACACTATTATAATGGAAAAAAATATTACTTTTGGATAAAAATAGTCCCTCAGACAGGTTTCTAGTTGTCGGAAACATCATTTTATTGTAAATATTAATTAATTAAAATCAACGAAGCCTCCGTGCTAGTCTCATATCACTCAGAAATGACACAGGACTATTCCATGATAGCAAATGGCAATCATGTATTTTTTATTGATAATAAAATTACAGAAAAGAAGGCAAAGAAAAGTTCACTACCCACGCATCTCTACAGCTAACCTCATTACCAAAACATATTATTGGCATTTTTAAATTCTTGGTGACTAAAACGTACAGCACTGATGCTAATTAAAAAAACAATAATGAAACGTTTACCTAGTATGTGATGGATGTCCCTGCTTGTTACCACACAAATCACTGATGAGGGCAGGGAAATTGGAGAGAGCTTCAGTCGCAAGACATTTTTGGCGTTTTTAATCTCTGACGGTATTTCGTCTTGATCGCCCTTTGCTAGTAATGTTCTAGTATTGAGCCAACAATCCATATTTGTTCACTGGATTGAAAACTAAAAACTCTCACACCAGACGTAACGGCTTGTCAAACTAGACCGCATGGCAATACTTTGGTTTCTTATTGGCCATACATTCTGTATTTTGAAATGAACCAATAGTACTTAATAAACTTTAATCGGGTCATTGAAAAAAAAAATATATCGACTTGCAGGCATGAACGCACACAGGAAATAAAATGAGTTAAAGACTAGGCTTTTAGTTTTTTAAAATATGTTTGTTTTTTCACAAAGGCAGACTGCAGTAACTACCCAACTGGTTATATGACATTTAAACAACAGGGTTTATTTATAACGTACATATTTAATATGTAGATTAGTCGTGTGTGCACTGAACGCTGCGTCACAGCACAGCAGTCTGGTGTTAGAGATTAAACGTTGATTAAATGATAAAAGTTTGCAATAGATTGGGAAGTGGTACTAAGTATAATGCGTTGTCTGCCATTTCAGAATTTTTCTCGCGTACCCGAGTTTAAAAAACGCTGCTAGAAGAAACCACATTACCGACAGATACAGTTTAACAGTCGTATTTAAATGACATTGTCCTGACTGGTAAATTCTTACCTTCCAGCTCCCCCTTTATTTTGACAATTGCCATATTAAAAACGGCATTTTTTTTTTGTTTACATTTTTCATTCTTAGCCCCCCCAAGTAAATATTTTGTACAGTTTTCAAAGCAATTGTTGCTTTATTTTTACAACACACGTTGATGTTATTGATATGATAAACGCGTATATCTGCTTCAGGTACTGTGTATTGGATTTTTTTTCAAGGTTAAACGATGGCCCGTGTTACAGAGAACATTAGCAATTAAATGTCAAATATACAATATGTATTTCGTTGGTTTTGTGGATTTGCTATATTTTAATACTGCACATAATGATATGGTTTTGAAAATGCTACTTACCAAAACCATGCTGCACGTGAACTGTATTGCATAATAATTTCCTTTATTCCGATTCCAGTGGTGTTTTCTCAGTGCAGATGTATTATATAAAGTGTTGTATAAAATCACATACTGAATTATTTTGGGACATAATTTTACCATTTTTTTTTGTCATAGAAAAGACACATTTCACATATTTTATAACGTTACCGTAGTCTACTATTTATATATATATATATATATATATATATATATATATATATATATATATATATATATATATATATATATATATATATATATAATTAGCTCAAAGAGCCAGCTGCCCAACGTTTCAATATGTTGTCTGTCTCTTTCTCAAGGGAGCCTGTCTTTGAATCAAAACATTGGAGGTATTTATAGGTTTTTGACGGCATGACAACTACTTGTTATTGTTTACATTCAAATTCATGATTTATTCTTACATGATGTAATGCTGTTCTATATATTGTGACATCATTTTTACTTCTATCTTTGAATCTGTATTAATTCTAGTTAACATTACTTTATATAAACTTATATTTTTATTATATCATGCAATGCTGGCTCTGAGGATCAGTCTAGATTTGGCCTCCCCAGCGCATCAGCATGCACAACTTTTGAATGAATTTTGTTTATTTATTTAAATGTTATATATTTATTGAAGTTAATTATTTCATTCTTTTCTGTTGAGTCCCGCTGGCATAATCGTGTTCAGTCTATTTATCCATTTACTTATATATTATAATATATTATAATATATATATATATATATATATATATATATATATATATATATATATATATATATATATATATATATATATTATTTAACATCATGTAATCAAAGAAACTACAAAATAATATCGTAAAAGTCTACCGGAAAGCATAGTAGTCGTACTTCCTGTGACATTTCACAGTTTTTCCATTTTTGTCAGTTTTTCGTTAAGTATGCGTGAAAACTACAAAGCGGTGTGTAACTCAATATGTTAAGGTAACATTATTGAGCAGGTTTCCTTCGACTTTATGAAGCAACACTAGTTAATTCCAGGGTAATGCTAAACTGTTGTTCATAGCTGTATATTTAAACACTCACCATCCAGCCGCTCGAAGGAGGGGTTGGGTTTAATTTCACATCAGAGAGACGCGCAGCTTATCCAATCATATGACAAGATTACAATATAAGGGCGGGTACTAGCTAATCACCGCTCCAATAACAAACAACAAAAACTGAGATTGGCAGCATTTTAACACCAATCAATCCGAAGAGGGAGGCGGGTCTGAACCGGTTTTTCAGCCAATTGCGGGCTTCCCCCTGATAAACACGGACGCCGAGTGAAAGGAAGTTTACATTCACTCAGCTGTCGTCTTTCTGTT
The DNA here is from genome assembly GCF_902713425.1 of Acipenser ruthenus. Classification (NCBI taxonomy): domain Eukaryota; kingdom Metazoa; phylum Chordata; class Actinopteri; order Acipenseriformes; family Acipenseridae; genus Acipenser; species Acipenser ruthenus. The sequence goes on along the minus strand of NC_081247.1, from coordinate 846,531 downwards.
GGATTCGGTTTATTTTCAAGTCGAATTTTTTTTTTAAAAAAGGTTTTAATATCATTTAAAAGATGAATATTCTACCGAAGAAGAGCTGGCACGTCCGCAACAAGGATAACGTCGCGCGCGTGCGGAAGGACGAGGCGCAAGCCGCTGAGGAGGCGCGTGAGAGGCAGCGCAGAGTGGAGCGCGCCGAGCAGGAGGTAACCATGGCGATTTATTTATTTTGTGTTTTTAATTTTAATAAAAGTACATTTTAATAAACGTAATTTTAATAATCTTCGGGTGAGACATAAACCCCAGGTCCTATTGTAAGTGACTCTGCAGTAGCAGTTATGATGTATAGTTCACTCCTATAAGTCGTTTTGGATAAAAGCGTCTATTAAATGATTTTATATATATATATATATATATATAATCATTAAATTCAATGACAAACATTTTAACTATTGAAGACACTTAGTCAAAAACTGTACACGATTCTTTTAATATTTCTAAATATAACTATTTCTATGGATTTTCAAAGTTTATTTTAGTTTTTCTACATGGACCATTATTTACCATTGTGAATAAATAACATATATACATTAGTTGCAACATTATGACTGTAAAGGTTAATAAATAATAGATAACTTTTTTTTTAGTTAATAGTTGTTTTTTTTAGTTAATACTTTTCATAGCATTTACTCCAGTCTTAAATATTTCTTGAAAGGAGAACATTCCATGTAAATGATATAAAACTGAGACGCTAAATGCTTTAATGCATGTAAAAGCCTCTGAATAGTAGTACTTTAGTTGTTTGGTCCCAGTTTTATAAAATTAACAGCTTTATCCTCTGCTCTAAAGTTAAGTAAAGACTGGAGAAAAACCTTTGAAGATACAGCCCCACTAGTCTTGTACAATAGGAGACATGTGGGAGGTTATCTTGGCAGGTTCATTTATATCAGTGTGGATACTTAGTGTACCAAGTGGGTGGAATTACATACAATGTAAAGTTAATCCCAAATTTACCTATCTGTCTGTCTCTCTCTCTGTGTCTCTCTCTCTGTCTGTCTCTCTATCTGTCTGTCTCTCTATCTGTCTGTCTGTCTCTCTGTCTGTCTCTCTATCTGTCTGTCTCTCTATCCGTCTGTCAGGCCCGGACGAATTTCCTGCGCAATAAATCCCGCGCTTCACTTCCCGAGTCCGGGAATGCAGCGCTGGGAGGAGAGGAGGAGGGAGAAAAGGAGGGCGAGAGGCACCTGGACCTGTTTGGAGAGAGGGATCTAGGAGGAGGAGAGAAGAGGGGCAACAAGGAATACGAAGCGGACAAGAAGCAAGAGCAGGCGAGTGACTCTGCGTGTGTGAGAGCGGGAGGGGCTTGAGTGAACTGTCCTGCAAATGGGCGCATGGGCTTACACTCGGGTACACAGTGTTTTGTAAGACAATGCAGTTACTGTTTTGGTTTTATATACAAGTCCTTGCGGCAGACTCCTCGTAGTTTGAAAACTGTAAATATGTTATAGTATGTGATTCAGCAATAAATTATATATGAGAGAGAGAGTTCACAAATAGCAAACAGCTCTCTATCCAAGGATAATCGGGATCCAACAGGATACTCCCTTAAACTAGAAATACTTCATGAAGAAGAAAAGTAACTTAATAAATTGAAAACTCGCTGTTTTTAATACTTAAGCTACAGCGCTTTGAGGTTCGTATCCAGCCCTTGCCTTTCCATTCACACAGTCAGCAGGGCTGCAGATGAACCGGAGGCCTCATTCCTGCTGGAAAGCTTCACCAGAGCAATACATGTTGCCAAGCAACCCGGCTTGTGAAGTCTGTGCCTTAACTTGTCGGGCGTCAGGCCAGTGGGGGTCGCTGAAGGTGGATTATGAGGTGAACTTCCCTCAGCCAGTAGCTCGAAGGTTAATGCAGGGCTCCTTGTGGGCCACCAGCGAAGGTCTTCAAAACAGGATTCAAACCAGGAAGCTCCTGAGTGCCTGTCTGAGTATTTGGGTCTCTGTCCCAACTAAAACAGAATTGACGAGGTCACTGAGTGTCTCCCCTGATAAAAGCACTGCTGTGTGGCGTGCAGGGGGAGTCGTACAGTCAGGGGAGCGCAGGGGTCTCCGGGTGTCTCCCCTGGTAAAAGCACTGCTGTGTGGCATGCAGGGGGAGTCGTACAGTCAGGGGAGCGCAGGGGTCTCAGAGTGTCTCCCCTGGTAAAAGCACTGCTGTGTGGCGTGCAGGGGGAGTCGTACAGTCAGGGGAGCGCAGGGGTCTCAGAGTGTCTCCCCTGGTAAAAGCACTGCTGTGTGGCGTGCAGGGGGAGTCGTACAGTCAGGGGAGCGCAGGGGTCTCCGAGTGTCTCCCCTGGTAAAAGCACTGCTGTGTGGCGTGCAGGGGGAGTCGTAGTCAGGGGAGTGCAGGGGTCTCCGAGTGTCTCCCCTGGTAAAAGCACTGCTGTGTGGCGTGCAGGGGGAGTCGTACAGTCAGGGGAGTGCAGGGGTCTCAGAGTGTCTCCCCTGGTAAAAGCACTGCTGTGTGGTGTGCAGGGGGAGTCGTACAGTCAGGGGAGCGCAGGGGTCTCCGGGTGTCTCCCCTGGTAAAAGCACTGCTGTGTGGCATGCAGGGGGAGTCGCACAGTCAGGGGAGCGCAGGGGTCTCAGAGTGTCTCCCCTGGTAAAAGCACTGCTGTGTGGCATGCAGGGGGAGTCGCACAGTCAGGGGAGCGCAGGGGTCTCAGAGTGTCTCCCCTGGTAAAAGCACTGCTGTGTGGCGTGCAGGGGGAGTCGTACAGTCAGGGGAGCGCAGGGGTCTCCGGGTGTCTCCCCTGGTAAAAGCACTGCTGTGTGGCGTGCAGGGGGAGTCGTACAGTCAGGGGAGCGCAGGGGTCTCCGAGTGTCTCCCCTGTGAAAAGGACTGCTGTGTGGCGTGCAGGGGGAGTCGTACAGTCAGGGGAACGCAGGGGTCTCCGGGTGTCTCCCCTGGTAAAAGCACTGCTGTGTGGCGTGCAGGGGGACTTGTACAGTCAGGGGAGCGCAGGGGTCTCAGAGTGTCTCCCCTGGTAAAAGCACTGCTGTGTGGCGTGCAGGGGGACTTGTACAGTCAGGGGAGCGCAGGGGTCTCAGAGTGTCTCCCCTGGTAAAAGCACTGCTGTGTGGCGTGCAGGGGGAGTCGTACAGTCAGGGGAGCGCAGGGGTCTCCGAGTGTCTCCCCTGGTAAAAGCACTGCTGTGTGGCGTGCAGGGGGAGTCGTAGTCAGGGGAGTGCAGGGGTCTCCGAGTGTCTCCCCTGGTAAAAGCACTGCTGTGTGGCGTGCAGGGGGAGTCGTACAGTCAGGGGAGTGCAGGGGTCTCAGAGTGTCTCCCCTGGTAAAAGCACTGCTGTGTGGTGTGCAGGGGGAGTCGTACAGTCAGGGGAGCGCAGGGGTCTCCGGGTGTCTCCCCTGGTAAAAGCACTGCTGTGTGGCGTGCAGGGGGAGTCGTACAGTCAGGGGAGCGCAGGGGTCTCCGGGTGTCTCCCCTGGTAAAAGCACTGCTGTGTGGCGTGCAGGGGGAGTCGTACAGTCAGGGGAGCGCAGGGGTCTCCGAGTGTCTCCCCTGGTAAAAGCACTGCTGTGTGGCGTGCAGGGGGAGTCGTACAGTCAGGGGAGCGCAGGGGTCTCCGGGTGTCTCCCCTGGTAAAAGCACTGCTGTGTGGCGTGCAGGGGGAGTCGTACAGTCAGGGGAGCGCAGGGGTCTCCGGGTGTCTCCCCTGGTAAAAGCACTGCTGTGTGGCGTGCAGGGGGAGTCGTAGTCAGGGGAGTGCAGGGGTCTCCGGGTGTCTCCCCTGGTAAAAGCACTGCTGTGTGGTGTGCAGGGGGAGTCGTACAGTCAGGGGAGTGCAGGGGTCTCAGAGTGTCTCCCCTGGTAAAAGCACTGCTGTGTGGTGTGCAGGGGGAGTCGTACAGTCAGGGGAGCGCAGGGGTCTCAGAGTGTCTCCCCTGGTAAAAGCACTGCTGTGTGGCGTGCAGGGGGAGTCGTACAGTCAGGGGAGCGCAGGGGTCTCCGGGTGTCTCCCCTGGTAAAAGCACTGCTGTGTGGCGTGCAGGGGGAGTCGTACAGTCAGGGGAGCGCAGGGGTCTCCGAGTGTCTCCCCTGTGAAAAGGACTGCTGTGTGGCGTGCAGGGGGAGTCGTACAGTCAGGGGAACGCAGGGGTCTCCGGGTGTCTCCACTGGTAAAAGCACTGCTGTGTGGTGTGCAGGGGGACTTGTACAGTCAGGGGAGCGCAGGGGTCTCCGAGTGTCTCCCCTGGTAAAAGCACTGCTGTGTGGTGTGCAGGGGGAGTCGTACAGTCAGGGGAGTGCAGGGGTCTCAGAGTGTCTCCCCTGGTAAAAGCACTGCTGTGTGGCGTGCAGGGGGAGTCGTACAGTCAGGGGAGCGCAGGGGTCTCAGAGTGTCTCCCCTGGTAAAAGCACTGCTGTGTGGCGTGCAGGGGGAGTCGTACAGTCAGGGGAGCGCAGGGGTCTCCGGGTGTCTCCCCTGGTAAAAGCACTGCTGTGTGGCGTGCAGGGGGAGTCGTACAGTCAGGGGAGCGCAGGGGTCTCCGAGTGTCTCCCCTGTGAAAAGGACTGCTGTGTGGCGTGCAGGGGGAGTCGTACAGTCAGGGGAACGCAGGGGTCTCCGGGTGTCTCCCCTGGTAAAAGCACTGCTGTGTGGTGTGCAGGGGGACTTGTACAGTCAGGGGAGCGCAGGGGTCTCCGAGTGTCTCCCCTGGTAAAAGCACTGCTGTGTGGTGTGCAGGGGGAGTCGTACAGTCAGGGGAGTGCAGGGGTCTCAGAGTGTCTCCCCTGGTAAAAGCACTGCTGTGTGGCGTGCAGGGGGAGTCGTACAGTCAGGGGAGCGCAGGGGTCTCAGAGTGTCTCCCCTGGTAAAAGCACTGCTGTGTGGCGTGCAGGGGGAGTCGTACAGTCAGGGGAGCGCAGGGGTCTCAGAGTGTCTCCCCTGGTAAAAGCACTGCTGTGTGGCGTGCAGGGGGAGTCGTACAGTCAGGGGAGCGCAGGGGTCTCAGAGTGTCTCCCCTGGTAAAAGCACTGCTGTGTGGCGTGCAGGGGGAGTCGTACAGTCAGGGGAGCGCAGGGGTCTCAGAGTGTCTCCCCTGGTAAAAGCACTGCTGTGTGGTGTGCAGGGGGAGTCGTACAGTCAGGGGAGCGCAGGGGTCTCCGAGTGTCTCCCCTGGTAAAAGCACTGCTGTGTGGCGTGCAGGGGGAGTCGTACAGTCAGGGGAGCGCAGGGGTCTCGGAGTGTCTCCCCTGGTAAAAGCACTGCTGTGTGGCGTGCAGGGGGAGTCGTACAGTCAGGGGAGCGCAGGGGTCTCCGAGTGTCTCCCCTGGTAAAAGCACTGCTGTGTGGCGTGCAGGGGGAGTCGTACAGTCAGGGGAGCGCAGGGGTCTCAGAGTGTCTCCCCTAGTAAAAGCACTGCTGTGTGGCGTGCAGGGGGAGTCGTACAGTCAGGGGAGCGCAGGGGTCTCCGAGTGTCTCCCCTGGTAAAAGCACTGCTGTGTGGCGTGCAGGGGGAGTCATACAGTCAGGGGAGCGCAGGGGTCTCAGAGTGTCTCCCCTGGTAAAAGCACTGCTGTGTGGCGTGCAGGGGGAGTCGTACAGTCAGGGGAGCGCAGGGGTCTCAGAGTGTCTCCCCTGGTAAAAGCACTGCTGTGTGGCGTGCAGGGGGAGTCGTACAGTCAGGGGAGCGCAGGGGTCTCCGAGTGTCTCCCCTGGTAAAAGCACTGCTGTGTGGCGTGCAGGGGGAGTCGTACAGTCAGGGGAGCGCAGGGGTCTCCGAGTGTCTCCCCTGGTAAAAGCACTGCTGTGTGGAGTGCAGGGGGAGTCGTACAGTCAGGGGAGCGCAGGTTCGCATGCTGGCTGTAACAAAGTCGCCAGTCTTCATAGGGGACTCTGGAGGGAGCGTCGCATTGGCTCTGGTGCTCCCGGGGGCTAAGGAGACAAAACCTTCCCTTCACTTCCCCGTGCTACAGTGAACCCTGCTGGCCAGGCGCCCAATGAGCTCAGGCGGATGCTTACAAGGCTGGCAGCTCGCTGACATCTGCTCTCATTCAGTGGGATCGGAGGACGCCCACTGAACCTTCAGTTGTCCTGAGCTGTGTGGCGAATTGCGGCCGTGAGGGAATGTAATTTGACATTTTAAATTGGTGAGAAAATCTGGGTAAAATAATTGGGCAGTCTAAACTGTATAAAATAAATAAATGAATAAAACAGGATTGACAGTGTTTTGTGTTTCTCTCTTGTTCAGGAAAAACGTGAGCGTGCGATTGGTCTGCTGGTGTCTCTAGGCCCCGCCCCTGGCACTGCCACGCCCTGGTACCTAAAGGAGCAAGGGAGTGAGAAGGAGGGAGCGCAAACGACAGGAAAGCAGGAGGAGACAAACAGAGCCAAGAAACAGAGGACAGAGCCCGGTGAGATCGTACTGTTTTTTAGATACAGATCTTTAGTGTACTGAGTGATGAACTGAGGGACAGCCTTTACACCGATTAACCCCACTTGTACACCCAGGCTACCAAACGATGTGAGCTAAACTGCACAAACAGATTATATGATTATTTGGATAAGATCACCTCATGCGATGATCACTGGTGTTAATTTGGATGGTTTACCAATCAGAGTGAAACAAGTAAAGAAACTGCTGCTTGGGTTTGTGTGGATCACTGTTCTTCACAGAGTCTAAGAAAAGCAGCGATCATCACAAACCCAAGCAGCAGTTTCTCCACTCTTCACTCTGAATAGTAAATCCGTCCGATCGACACCAGCGCCCCTCCCCTGATTGTCAGCACCTGATTTCAGTGGAGCGGTCTATCCCAATAAACCAGGTTCATGCAGCAAAACAAATCCTCTGAAATGCTGCCTTTCAACTAGGGGTGTTAGATTCTGATTCACGTCCTAAACTTTTAAACTGTAGGATTAACAATTTAAACTTTATCATATTTGAAATGTTGGTAACCACTCTGCTGACTCATAACAAGAAGCACTCCAGTAGAGTTTAAAATAAATGTAATACAAGATCAATGTGTAGAAAGAGCCCTTGTAAAGGTTACCCATAGTAAAATCACAGCAAAGTGTAAGAAAGCATGGTAAAGCATAGGCAAGCATTGTAAAGCACAGAGAGGGATAGTAAAGCATAGGCAAGCATTGTAAAGCACATAGAGGGATGGTAAAGCATAGGGAAGCATTGTAAAGCACAGAGAGGTGTGGTAAAGCACAGAGAGGTCTGGTAAAGCATAGGGCAGCATTGTAAAGCACAGAGAGGGATGGTAAAGCATAGGGAAGCATTGTAAAGCACAGAGAGGTATGGTAAAGCATAGGGCAGCATTGTAAAGCACAGAGAGGGATGGTAAAGCATAGGGAAGCATTGTAAAGCACAGACAGGTCTGGTAAAGCATAGGGAAGCATTGGAAAGCACAGAGAGGTCTGGTAAAGCATAGGGCAGCATTGTAAAGCACAGAGAGGGATGGTAAAGCATAGGGAAGCATTGTAAAGCACAGAGAGGTGTGGTAAAGCATAGGGCAGCATTGTAAAGCACAGAGAGGTGTGGTAAAGCATAGGGCAGCATTGTAAAGCACAGAGAGGTGTGGTAAAGCATAGGGCAGCATTGTAAAGCACAGAGAGGTGTGGTAAAGCATAGGGAAGCATTGTAAAGCACAGACAGGTCTGGTAAAGCATAGGGAAGCATTGTAAAGCACAGAGAGGTCTGGTAAAGCATAGGGAAGCATTGTAAAGCACAGAGAGGTCTGGTAAAGCATAGGGAAGCATTGTAAAGCACAGAGAGGTCTGGTAAAGCATAGGGAAGCATTGTAAAGCACAGAGAGGTCTGGTAAAGCATAGGGAAGCATTGTAAAGCACAGAGAGGTCTGGTAAAGCATAGGGAAGCATTGTAAAGCACAGGGAGGGATGGTAAAGCATATTAAGAAACAAACCATTGTAAACTAACCCTTATACAAATTTCCCATAGTAAAAGCACAGTGAAAGCATGGTACAGCATAGGCAAGCACTGTAACAGAGAGGTATGATAAAGCATATTAAAAAACAAACCAAAAATGACTATGAATAAATACTAAATAGCAAGTAAATAACCTTACAGTGTATAGTTAGTTACTTGACATTTAGAGAACGTTTACACTTTTAAATTCTACACTATTAACACCCTTAATTTGAACAGGACATTGCCACTTCTTCCATTTAAGAACCTAGAGTCTCAAATCGCATCATTTTTACACTTGAAGCAAACATGCATTTTTACTTTGGAAATCAGTCTTCTCTGTCAGTTCAGCAATCACACCTATTGCATCCTGCCAGCTCCTGTTTGAAGGCACAGGTTGGTTTGTGTTTTCAGTTCTATGTAAGTTCTGTACTGTACAGTAATTCTGTGCGTTTGTGTCCGTCAGAGAGGGGGAGCGAGAAAGAGAAGAAAGACGAGAAACTGAAGGCTCTGCTCGACCCGCTCAGAGACATGGAGAGAATAATGAAGAAAAAGAGGAAGAGCGAGAAAAAAGAGGAAAGGAAAAGCAAGGAGAGGAGGAGAGAGGAAGCAGGGGGGAGGTGAGGAACTGGCTGAATATTGACAGCGTCTGTGTCCGTCTGTCTGTCTGTACAGGGTCATTCATAAACAGTGCAAGGTTTTTAATTTTTTATCCCAAAGTTATAAGCAAATTCTACAGTTTAGAAATGCAAAAAAAGACATTTATACAAACATTTCATACTGTACTTCAGTACATAAAACCTCTCGCATATACATCATCCCCACAATTTCACCTTCCAAGGAAGTGCAAGACTATCTGAAAGCAATGCAGCATAGTAAAGGATGTCGCATTTTAAAATTAAAATCATGTTTACTATAACATGCGTTTCTTTCAAAACTGCACATTTGAAACCTCTGTATCAGGGGTCACCAACCCTGGTCCTGGAGAGCTACTGTGGCTGCTGGTTTTCGTTTCAACCAATCTCTCTGTTACTTAATTGCACCAATTATTGGCTTAATTAGTCAAGATGAACAGGTGTTCCAGATCTTTAGCCACTGATGATGTAAAGACACCTATAAAACCTGCAGGACAGGGGCTCTCCAGGACCAGGGTTGGGACCCCTGCTCTATAGCCATCAAAAGAGCACAGCAGGTAAGACAAAACAAATCTTGTGAAGCACGCTTGGAACCCATAAGTGGCTCAGCACATCTGTAAAGGACGCAGTGGTGATAGGATATTTTCAACTCAACCAACCCAGGATACACAGAAACAAGGAACTGATAAAGTGGGGTGTGTTTGACCTTGTGTAGAAGAGATGTGTGTTCTGTGTCTGGAACAACATTGTAACCCACGCCAGGAAATTGAGAGTGTTTAGATACTGTTAGGAAAACAGAGTGGAAGCAGAGTTCACAAAGTTCAGCTTCACACACACACAGTTAGGCAAGATATGCAAGACAGGCACTCATTAGTGCGAGTGAGAAAAGCTTACCCGAATCCTCTCCTGACGACAGACCATCTCCATACCTGAGCTTTCTCCCAGAACAGGAACAGCAGTGTGGAGTAGTGGTTAGGGCTCTGGACTCTTCACGGGAGGGTTGTGGGTTCAATCCCAGGTGGGGGACACTGCTGCTGTACCCTTGAGCAAGGTACTTTACCTAGATTGCTCCAGTAAAAACCCAACTGTATAAATGGGTAATTGTATGTAAAAATAATGTGATATCTTGTAACAATTGTACGTCGCCCTGGATAAGGGCGTCTGCTAATAAATAAATAAATAAATAAACAACAACAACAACAACAACAACAACAACAACAACAACAACAACAACAACAACAACAACAACAACAACAACAACAACAACAACAACAACAACAACAACAACAACAACAACAACAACAGGCAATCATGATCTGATTTCTGTTTCTGACTAGGTGCCACGTTGTGTCTACCGATAATGTTTAAGCTACATGTGTGTAACTTCTGAATATTGGAATCAAGAAATGGAAACTTACTAACATAGCCATTGGTATTGTGCGCAGTCATTTGCAGACATTACGTTGGTTTCCTTGCAGAATTATTAGGCACAGCCACTTGCAAGTCTGGTAACTGGAGATGCACAGACTCGCAGCGATGGCCTCAGTTTTGACTTTCTCTCTCTTTTTTTGCCCGTTCTGTGCTCTTCAGCTCGTCCCTGGAGCGACTGCGCGAGGAGAGGAGACGGAGGGAGGCGACAGAGCGACTGCGAGCACAGGCCCTGCTGAAGAAAGGGAATGAGGCGGAGGGGAAAGAGAAGGGAGAGGAGGAGGAGGATGACAGGAGCAGACCTTACAGCAGCCAGTACCATCCAGAACTGTCCAGGAAGAGGCAGAGAAGAGACATGGGCAGCGACCCGTACGGCTTTAATATAAAAAAGAAATGAGGGGCTTCCAGAGCCCACGCTGTGTCGCTCCCGGCGCACTGTTCCACTGGAAACAGGTGCATCTCGTCTAGTGTTGAAAGTGTGATTTGGGCCACTGTAGCCCAGTCTGTTGCTTGTTATAATACAATGCTCGAGGACACCTCAGACAGCACAGTGTCGTATCTCATCCCCAACGGGGTCAGACTGCTGTGTGAAGCACGGCAACGAAAGGCGTGTGCTGAACAGACAAGCTGTTTAGAACAATGGCTGCTAGAAGCGAATGCAGCATTGAAAACAAACCCAAGTTTTTTATTTTTCTTATTTCGTGACGAAACCTCATTTAATAAGACATGTTTAATTAATATTTAGTGAATAAGACCACTGGCAGCTGCGTAAAGACCAAAAATAAAAAACAGCCACAAATGTTTGTTCAGCTTCAGCCATCTAAACTTGTTTGCATATATTTAATCAATCCCACAATCCAAGGTGACCTTTGACAGCACTGCAGCTGTGATAGACCAGCATCCTCTGAGCTCACTACATTCAGACCACATAGACAGGAGAATCATTCAGAGCTATTCAAATCAGAAATATATATATGTGAGCGCAGGCCCTGCTGAAGAAAGGGAATGAGGCGGAGGGGAATGAGAAGGAGGGGGAGGGGGAGGAGGATGACAGGATATACAGCTCTGGAAAAAATTAAGAGACCACTGCAAAATTATCAGTTTCTCTGGTTTTACTATTTATAGGTATGTGTTTGGGTAAAATGAACATTTTTGTTTTATTCTATAAACTTCTGACAACATTTCTCCCAAATTCCAAATAAAAATATTGTCATTTAGAGCATTTATTTGCAGAAAATGACAACTGGTCAAAATAACAAAAAAGATGCAGTGTTGTCAGACCTTGAATAATGCAAAGAAAATAAGTTCATATTGATTTTTAAACAACACAATACTAATGTTTTAACTTAGGAAGAGTTCAGAAATCAATATTTGGTGGAATAACCCTGATTTTCAAGCACAGCTTTCATGCGTCTTGGCATGCTCTCCACCAGTCTTTCACATTGATGTTTGGTGACTTTATGCCACTCCTGGCGCAAAAATTTAAGCAGCTCGGCTTTGTTTGATAGCTTGTGACCATCCATCTTCCTCTTGATCACATTCCAGAGGTTTTCAATGGGGTTCAGGTCTGGAGATTGGGCTGGCCATGACAGGGTCTTGATCTGGTGGTCCTCCATCCACACCTTAATTGACCTGGCTGTGTGGCATGGAGCATTGTCCTGCTGGAAAAACCAATCCTCAGAGTTGGGGAACATTGTCAGAGCAGAAGGAAGCAAGTTTTCTTCCAGGACAACCTTGTACTTGGCTTGATTCATGCCAAAGCTGCCCGATTCCAGCCTTGCTGAAGCACCCCCAGATCATCACCGATCCTCCACCACATTTCACAGTGGGTGCGAGACACTGTGGCTTGTAGGCTTCTCCAGGTCTCCGTCTAACCATTAGACGACCAGGTGTTGGGCAAAGCTGAAAATTGGACTCATCTGGGGGTGCTTCAGCAAGGCTGGAATCGGGCAGATTTGTCTTTGTGAAGGATGCATGAATCAAGCCAAGTACAAGGTTGTCCTGGAAGAAAACTTGCTTCCTTCTGCTCTGACAATGTTCCCCAACTCTGAGGATTGGTTTTTCCAGCAGGACAATGCTCCATGCCACACAGCCAGGTCAATCAAGGTGTGGATGGAGGACCACCAGATCAAGACCCTGTCATGGCCAGCCCAATCTCCAGACCTGAACCCCATTGAAAACCTCTGAAATGTGATCAAGAGGAAGATGGATGGTCACAAGCCATCAAACAAAGCTGAGCTGCTTGAATTTTTGCGCCAGGAGTGGCATAAAGTCACCCAACATCAATGTGAAAGACTGGTGGAGAGCATGCCAAGACGCATGAAAGCTGTGCTTGAAAATCAGGGTTATTCCACCAAATATTGATTTCTGAACTCCTCCTAAGTTAAAACATTAGTATTGTGTTGTTTAAAAATGAATATGAACTTATTTTCTTTGCATTATTCGAGGTCTGACAACACTGCATCTTTTTTGTTATTTTGACCAGTTGTCATTTTCTGCAAATAAATGCTCTAAATGACAATATTTTTATTTGGAATTTGGGAGAAATGTTGTCAGAAGTTTATAGAATAAAACAAAAATGTTCATTTTACCCAAACACATACCTATAAATAGTAAAACCAGAGAAACTGATAATTTTGCAGTGGTCTCTTAATTTTTTCCAGAGCTGTGTGTGTGTGTGTATATATATATATATATATATATATATATATATATATATATATATATATATATATATATTTATATATATATATACCGGATTCTGTCGTGTCAACGCCTCTGTTTTTTTATAGACACTGCAAGAGCTTGTAACTCGGGCACCTTTTTTTTTTTGTATTGAACATTTTAATACTATGGTGTTACTTTGGATGTTAATTTATTATTTTGTGTTTCCACACTGGACACTGCAGTTTATTACTTGCAGAGATTATGTAAAGTACTTGATTTTAGTGTAGCGACTTTTATTGCTTTTTGACGATGTGGGTTTGCACTGGACACTGCAGCTTTAGAGTTTAATGTTTGTTTTCTGAAAATATTTGAAATGACAAAACAGCAGACATACTGCAGCAGCTTTGAATTGTATCTCACCAGTCATTAAATATGTTAACTGCACGTCTTGATTCTTCATCGTGACTGTGTGCTGTGCTCTACTTTTTGAATTTTATGTTATTATTATTATTTATTTCTTAGCAGACGCCCTTATCCAGGGCGACTTACAATTGTTACAACATATCACATTATACATTATTTCACATTATTTTTACATACAATTACCCATTTATACAGTTGGGTTATTACTGGAGCAATCTAGGTAAAGTACCTTGCTCAAGGGTACAACAGCAGTGTCCCCCACTGGGGATTGAACCCACGACCCTCCCGTCAAGAGTCCAGAGCCCTAACCACTACTCCACACTGCTGCCCACACTGCTGCAGACATAGATTATGTCTGCACACCTAATTGCAGACATAATCTATCTAACTTCCTCTGCAGTAATGCCCCCCTCTCCCCTACTTTTGCCTTAACAAGTTTACACCTGCTGGTTGTTGAGTAGAGTCCCATCTCTGTCTATCTATATCATGTAATAATATACCCAATGATACATATTTAAAAGAAATTGAAAATACACACTTTGATATGGTAGCAGATCAGTGCCACAGGGATGAATATGGAAATAAAATATTTAAGATAGAGAAAGATGGCAATTGCTTTATTTTAGGTTTTTGAGTAGAGTTTTGTATGAAATACAAGACGATCACAGATTTGTAAGGGAGAATATTACTCAACACATGAGCAGAAGTGAAAGCAGGTACAAAGGATACCTTGATGAGGATTATAAAGAACACATGGAGAAAATGAAACGAAACAGTGGTGGCTTAGAGACCTGGGCTACAGAGCCAGGAAGCTGTTGCTGCTGTACATATTAATAGACCAATACATGTTTACTGAAACATTGTAGGCCAGAAATGCTTTAAATATGAATGGGAGGAAATGCGATTGAGTAAACTAGATAAGAAACCATAAAAATAAAGATATGTGGATGACATGGAAGGAATATAATATGGACACATGGAGAAGAATCTTATATGGTTTCATAAATTAGCAAATTATATCGACCCTAACATTTCGGTGGATTTAAGGTGGACAAAATCTGAAATTGAATTCTTAGACTCCTTGGTTAAACTTGATCGAGGATCTATTAAAACAGATCTTTACTTCAAACCTACTGACATGCATCAGTATTTACATATGTCATCTGCACATCCTATCTATACTAAAAGAGCCATGCCTAAAGGACTGGGTACAAGGATAAAAAGAATCTGTTCTGATGAAAATTACTACAAAAAAACAGAATGGAATTAAAAATAAATCTTAAGAGGATATAAAGAACGAATTATTTCTAACACACTTTCTCTTGACAAATGTATGTTAAATGTTGGCAAGTTGGCTCTGAGCAAAGAAATTGTAATAAAACGATAAACATTTCTACTAAAAGGCTTTCTCTGTGCCAGTGTTTTGAAGACTGAATAAGACTTCTAGTTGAAACATTTGCCATTGAATTTAAGTTTTAGTACACAGAAGGAACCACACATTTGAATATGCAAAGCATAAATAAATAAATAAATAAATAAAGCATGCAATTAATTGGTACCCTTGGGAACACTTGCACTTGGCAGCCAAAACACTCACCTTCCTCTTTACTAACGCGTGTAAATGCTCCCTCAGTAACCGGGCTCTTTGCTTGTTCCGTATCTGCAGGGAGACTCAATTTCCTCTCCGTTGTTGGTTTGCATGGTTTTCAATTCTGCTTAAATGTAGATACTATCGAACAGCCCTCTGGTGGTCAAATGGTGCATCACCGCGTCTGTCACATTTTAATTCACGTATCCTCCACCTTCCCTCTGGTTTTCACGACGCTCAGTCAGCGTGCATGAATTTTTAATCACCTGTGTACACAGCACGACTGAAGCAGGTAGCAGCGTGCCTGTTCTGTTCTATTGGGCTCACAGAGGGACTCATGTCAGCAGGTTTCCAAGGGGGGGGGGGGGGGGGGGGGACCTGTGTCCCTGCAGCTCAAAAACTATACCTTTAAAGTGATGCTACTATGAATAAAGGAAGACATTGGACTATAAAAGTACATGAACACTGGGAATTGTACCAATGTTTGTCTAATATAAATATTCTCAGCACAGATTTGTTTATTTGGTACAAACGGAACAAAATAAAATGAATCTGAACACTTTTTTTTTTTATGGAGTTTTCTATTATATTTAATTTCAGCTACAAGCCTTTCTTAATTGACGATTGACTGAAGACGCCGAGAAAGACTTCTAATGGAAACGTCTGTCCCTCAAATTTCCCTTCTAAAGTTTTAATGTGACTACATTGTATTTCATAGTTATAGACGAAGTTCAATCCTGCACATTATTTTATAAAATCTCAGTACCTAGCCCTGAGCACATTTCCAAATTAAGATATCTGTAAAAAGACAAGGATCTGTAAGTGATACTTTGGAAGTTTCACCTTTAACGGAACAACTATATAAAAAGTTACTTGCAAGAACTTGCCAGCTAATCTTTGCCATGTGCATGGGATCCTCTGTAAACCCACCTGTGGCCTCATTTTGTCTGGCTATTTCTTTCCAAAACAATACATTTAAAAATAAACAAAATAACAAAGTCCATTGTGCTTACTTTGCATCCATACTTGAAACAACTTCTGACTTCCTGAGGTTTTTTTTTTTAGCATTGAGACATGGAGAATATTAAAAGATTGTTTAAAAATGTAAATTAAACAAAATAGATGCAAAGCAGAAACGTTATGAGCAAAATTGCATTTGAATGCAAAGAGTTTCATAGTAAATATTTTTTTGGCTGTCTCCTGTAGACACCTTCCCTTCGTAAGATGGGCTGAATGGTCTCCTCTCGTGTGTAAACTTTATGTTCTTATAAATTCTCAAGCCAATCCAAGTCGCTCATGTAGACCCTATTTTGCTGACTAAAGTGCTGCCTGAAAAAAATTATAACAGCATTAAACTACGTATGGTGTTTATTTATTTTAAATAAAACATATTATAATAAGTAAATATGTACAGCCGAAAAGCTGGTTCTAGTTTCGCACGCTGGGTGACTGGCCCATTCATAGTACGAATGAGAAGACAGGTATACCAGGATACAGGGTTAACCACACGATACACAGGCAACTTGCATACCAATCGAAGCTTATCCAGTTATACCCACATTGAACGTAAAAGGCCTATAAGGAGGCTAAGAATGTATGATAAAAGTTCAGTGAAAATATTCATTGCAGATGAAGTGAGACAGACAGACAGTTCATACATTTAGAATGATAACCCTTACAGAATCAAGGGAGACGGTTGCTGTAAGTCTTTGAAAATTAACTCTTTTATTATGATACAGCCATTTACTTTCAGTTATTTATTTATTTACGTGGTCTTTCTTTAGCCCTCATTTTTTTCGGGCGATCTTTCCAAAACGGAATTTAAAAAAAAAATAAAATAAAAAAACAAAAGAACTGTCAAAAAAACAAAAAGACCATCGTTCTCTTGCTGAATTCCTCGCTATTCATATTTCTTTTTAAAATCGCGTCTCTCAAACAAGGAGGGACGACCCACTTTTGATCCACGGTCCGTTGAGAGGGGGGAAAAAAAAAAAAAAACTGGGAAAAATAATAATAAAAAAAAGGTCAGAATATTCACATTGATATTTTATGGGTTCATGCCCTTTCCCAAAAGTTGCGGTTTTGTACCCAGCTTGTCTGTTTAGCAGTTTTCTGTAGTGCTGCATTTGCACTGGATTTAGGGGAATAAACAGATCACTTCAGAAGACGTTCTTCCATAACACACAAGCCATGTTCCTTTACTTGCAGATAAATCAAAATAAAAGGTTGCCTGAAAACTTGCCCAAGTATTTTACAAAAAAAAAAAAAAAAGGAATTAATGCAATACTCAGTAAGCTGTTCTAGTCTGAGGTTAAAGAAACCAACAGTCTACAAACTTTAATGAAGTATTAAGAGAAATGTACCTAGAACGTTTGAAAGCACAATCAGAGTTTAATAGTCGGCCGCCTCAGCTTTCTGATTCATCAGTTATGAACTCGCAGGTCTCGTATTAGAAGAGGCATCATTGGCATGGTTTGAGCAGACAGCCCAAACTGAGCAAGATCTGTCGTACAGTAAAATACACTCTATAAAACGTGTATATGAAACTGGATTTCATCTCTAAACGTTTTTAACTTGAGTTTAATTTTTGAGTCGAGTCCTATCTTTCATAATTCTCCACCGCAGTGGGACGATCACTCGGTTCCAATTGGAATAATAAAGTAAGCTGGTTTGCTGTAACCTGACGTTTAAGGGTCTTGATAAAGTAGGATGGATATTTAATCAGTCCTCTGCTTAGCTAAATTTGTTGTAAGGGTTTGCTGGTATTGTATGAAGAGAACGTATGCTGCTTTACTTGGTGCTTGTGTCTTTCGATCATTTTCATTACTCATTTGGGTCTTCACTTCCATCTGTATTCAAACTTCTTGGAGCTTCTCATTGAACTTCCTGCATTCCCAGCTAAACCAGCAGCACATTTTGCCAAGCTAAAAAGGGCGTTTACAAAGGAGTGTAATAATGATTGGAATTGCGTTTGAATTGAAAAAGAAGCCATTCTGTGTTTGCCTTGATCTGGTAAATGCAGAGATATTGCAAGAATCTGTTTTGTCATGTTTGTCGAGTGGATGATACAACGCTGTCTATGCAGTCAAAAACAGGAGTACAATTAGCACCAATCTTGGACTACCTAATGTTGGGTAAGGCAGTTTAAGATTCACGCTTAAAAATCAGGCTCTACTCCGAGCAAGAACAACATACAAAAAGAACTACATCAAGTAGTGAAGCATTAGCAGAAAACTACAGAAAAAGACAAGTGTTAAATTACTATTTCTGCAGAAGGGCATAATACAACCACATAAACGTCACGGTAATATTTTGACTTTTTTTGATCTTTTTTTTCCCTCCCGGACACAAACCAAGGAGCAAAAACTGAGCTTTCTCTCCTCCGAATCCTCCTGGTTCATCTTCTGGTAATCCCCTGCGGACAGGCAGGCAGGCAGACAGACAGGACAGGCGGGTGTGGTCTCCCTGCTCAAACGGACTCTGAAGTTGGAGTTCTCTGTTTAGTTCAGTGTAGCTGTGCAGTTATTTCTTTGTTCACTCTCTCTCCCCCCCCCACCCCACCCTCTTGCTCATATTCCCATTGCGATATTCCGGTGCATCTCCTGGTTTTTCCCCGGATTTCTGCGGCTCAGTCATTGTAAATCCCGGTCTTCCAAGTATCGGTATTCGAAGGTGAACCCTTCCTTCTTGCGCTGTCCCCACTTCTCGTAATCGAAGTAAATGTACGTCCCCTGTGGAGGTAAGATGAAGAAAGAGAGGTCAGTAACTCTTAGGTTAAGGGGGCAAAATAATAAACTAGGCAGGGATACTTTTTTGAGAAATAATAAAACACATACGCATTACCAAATTGCTAATGCTAAACACCTATTTGTAACAGACTAAACATTTTATATTTAAAAAAAAAAAACAGAGAAAATCAGGTTGAATATGACAGTGCAGAGATGTTCAAACTTTTAAAAGGAACTGTAGCTGATTGTTTGAAAAAAAAATAAGTTCTATAGTTCTGTATTTATACCTGTGATTATTGCTGGGTTATTTAGCAGACAGAGTAAACATGTTAAAATGTAGCTGTTTGTTACTTTCTGCTGTAATTGCAATTACTGCAGCATAATTGTAATTGAACAAAATTTCATTGTAATGGTAATTCTGCTGTAATTGTAATTACACACAAACCAGAACCACAGGGCAGAGTTGGAAATTACAGAGGGTAGGAGAGTGGAGAGTGTATGGAATGGGCTGCCTAGTCATGCTGGAGGCAGAATCGCTTGACAAAGTTCAGAGATCAATCAGCTACTCTGAACCAGACAAGCTCAGATGGGCCGAATGGCCTCCTCTAAACAGTAGCAACGACACGGCTAGTGTGTTAATACAGGGCACGCTTAGAACAGCACTTCCATTCTGCTGACCTGCTCAAACTCATCCGTGATGGTTTTGGGTTCTTCGTGTCTCTGAAACCACATCATGTACTTGGTGTGGAACCTCCAGGACTGCTTCTTCAGGGCTTTAGCTGCCAGATACTGAGCCTTCGTACCCTGGAGAGGGAGAGACGGAGATTAATGAGGGACAGATACCTCCTTAACAGAGAGACAGGAAGCATTTAATACAGGGCTACCAGTGTCAGATACTCTAGATGAGGCCTTACTAATGCATTGTAGAGTTTTAACATTACCTCCCTTGATTTAAATTCAACACTTCTCACAATATATCCGAGCATCTTGTTGGCCTTTTTTATAGCTTCCCCACATTGTCTAGATGAAGACATTTCTGAGTCAACATAAACTCCTAGGTCTTTTTCATAGATTCCTTCTTCAATTTCAGTATCTCCCATATGATATTTATAATGCACATTTTTATTGCCTGCATGCAGTACTTTACACTATTCTCTATTAAATGTCATTTGCCATGTGTCTGCCCAGTTCTGAATGCTGTCTAGATCATTTTGAATGACCTTTGCTGCTGCAACAGTGTCTGCCACTCCTCCTATTTTTGTGTCGTCTGCAAATTCAACAAGTTTGCTTACTATACCAGAATCCAAGTCATTAATGTAGCAGAGGACCCAATACTGATCCCTGTGGTACACCACTGGTTACCTCGCTCCATTTTGAGGTTTCTCCTCTAATCAGTACTTTCTGTTTTCTACATGTTAACTACTCCCTAATCCATGTGCATGCATTTCCTTGAATCCCTACTGCTTTCAGTTTGAGAATTTATCTTTTATGCGGGACTTTGTCAAAAGCTTTCTGGAAATCTAAATAAACCATGCCATATGCTTTGCAATTATCCATTGTCGATGTTGCATCCTCAAAAAAGTCAAGCAGCTTAGTTTGGACTTAGTCAGCATGGTTTCCTAAAACCATGCTGACTGTCTCCCAGGATACTGTTACCATATAGGTAAATTTTCCATTGTGGATCTTATTATAGTTTCCATAAGCTTACATCTTGTATTTCAGACACCCACACAGTCCTGTGCAGTACAATATAAACAGCATTGGATATGACAGACACACACAGAGTCCTGTGCAGTACAATATAAACAGCATTGGGTATTACAGACACACACAGTCCTGTGCAGTACAATATAAACAGCATTGGGTATTACAGACAGACACACAGTCCTGTGCAGTACAATATAAACAGCATTGGGTATGACAGACACACACAGAGTCCTGTGTCTGCATGCAGTAGTATATAAACAACCTCAGGTATTAGACACATACACAGTACTGTACCTCCAGGTAGTAGAAGATAAAGAAGAGTGTCTCTGTGGACAGGCGCTGGTAGAACTCCACAGAGTCCGAGTGCGGTGGAGGCACTTGGTGATGGTAGGGCGGGGTCGGGCAGGGGTTCCTCATCAGATACTGCCTGGAAGAACCAACGAGAAAACAGGACGGGGGTAAAAACGACAAGAGAACACATCCTTACAACACCTCCCTTCCACCAGGGGGAGTCAACACAGCAAACATCTCTCCATGTCTATGAAATGGCCAAATTAATATACTTAACTCTCCTATTGCACAGCAGATTTTACAAAGTGATTAGTCACAACTGATCAGAGCAAAAACAGTACAAGTCACAATCACAGGTGAGACTGTTCAAGCTTATACTGTAATATTCACAGAAAACTGAATTCTCTGCCATGTGTATCAATACTGTTCTCAAAATGTGCAGTTTTGAAAGAAACACATGTTACAGAAAACATGTATGTCTGGTACTACACCAGGTTAAATAAATCTGTTTGCAAGCCATGCTTTGACAGTCTTGCACTTGATGGTGAGATCGTCCCCACCCCTTCACTGGCTTTTTTCCTGTCAATAACCAAATCAGACTCTTCCCTACTGGCTGACACGCTTTCAGCCAGTAACATGCTTTGACCCAGAAGACAGAGGAGGTGAAATAACCCTGGAAGTGTGCATGCAATCAGACATCCCGAGACTAAGGCACAGAAACACAAACGATAGTACATTTCTGGATTTGTACCTGCTTTTACTGCTGGGTTATTCAGAATAAGCATGTTAATGTGTGCAGCTGTTTGTTAGTTTCCAGTGCAATGGTGTTTACCGTATCCTCTCCGAGTCCGAGGGGTGAGGCATGTGTGTCCAGGCCGACTCCTGCATGGCCTGCTGGTACAGCTGCTCTTTGGACAGGGGCACCGGCCCCAGCGGACACACTCCCAGTGAGGGAGGGATGTTCACCTCCGAGAGCTGGGTCTGCGGGGGCACAGCCGGGCCTCCGGGGGGCGCTGTGGAGCTGGAGAACAGGTCTGGGGACGAAGAGGAGGAGGAGGTCAAGGGCGAGCTCGGGAGGAGAGAGGGGGCTGGGGGCCATCAAGGTTGTACATGCTCTCTTTGTAGAAAAAGAAATTCAGAAATTACTTCTTGCAAATTGTAATTTTACCAGATGGAGCAACCAGATAAAAATGACACATGGAGGATAGTTAAACAGTTTTTGAAATGTTACTCAAACCTTTTACATGGATGCCCAATTCACATAACATAAAATTTAATAAAACCTCAGCTGCAAAAATTATACAATCTGCTTAACTCAATCAGATGTCGTAAATACAGGGTTCATGCAGTTAGGGTACAAAATTTCAAGGACCGTTTTCAAAGACCTAATTTAATGAGTTTGACAATTTTCTATGACAACTAATAACAGAAAGCTTCAGCATTAACAGTTTATTTAACTGTATAATAAATAAACATCTCAATTATCAGTATAGAGAAGCTCTGGACCACTAAACTTTCTTATTCAGTAACAGTCAGTTTTGATATCTATAGGTGTGTGTTTCATTCTAAAAGCAGCACAACAATTCAGTGTGTTAATGTCAGGAGCAATAGTCCAATCACTGTATCTCAGTCGCAGGCGCTTAATTTTGTTAAAGTTGGAGGCAAACTGAAGGACAAACTGCTAAGTGTAAAGTTTTTTATTCGAGATGACATTTTCTAAAGAAACCATATTGAGAGCTCCACTGGGCTACCGAGTCATTTTAAAACACTGCTTTGACTTTTTTATTTATTACATTTTAAACCGTTTAAAGGCAAAATCATCGCAAAAACAGAACAGTGTGTATACACTGAGCAAAAAAAAAGTACAGGGCCAAAATATAGGTTTGCCTCCCCTGTGCCTACGGTCTCAATCAAGTTACAATTCACAGTTTTAAAAAAATAAATAAATAAAACACAAACAACCACCTCTAAAAAGGTCACAAAATCAAGTACATGTGAAAATATTTAAAAGGTTTACCACGATAAATATAAATCCCCCCGTCCCTCGATTCTTTTGGCATTTCTACATGAATCATGGGAATGGACGTAGGAGAGGTCATTCACAGAATTGCATCTCTGGACTGAGAACTTTCACCCATGGCTGCATGTCAGACAGTTCCACTGTACACAAGCTGACAGGGGTAATGGGCAGCAATGCCACCATGGGATGTACACATTCATTACAACTTCAAAAAGGTTTGCTGAAAATTAATGGGAAACACTTAGCTGTTGTAAAAACAATTTGCTAGTAAAAAAAAAAACACTCCACTTTTTCAACTGCTTTTTATAAAGGAAATGATAGATTCATGAGTAAAGCCCAGCCGTGTCACACTCTGGGAACCTTTTTAAAACCCTCATTCCATACAAGGTCACGTACGTCACTCGGAAACTTTAATTGCAAACTACGCATACATGACCGAATTCTGGCTTCCGACTGGCAACACCACAAAACTGGCTCAATTTCAGACCTCTAGCAGTGCTGTCATAAACCAGTTTCCTGTGGGAGTGCCGCACCCACCTTTAGAGACTAGGCTACTTCACCTATACGGTGTCACAAGATTAAGGTTGGAGGGAAATGTAACAGGTTACATACGATTGGCTTTGTTACATGGGATTCCTACTATTCAGGAATGCACGCTGAACCCCTCTGATCGAAGCAGAACCAGGATCTAGGCTGGTTTAATATCCAGCGCTCATCTCCACAAGGCTGGTTTCTTATCCCCCTCCTCCGACAGTGAGACGCTTATTCTACCGCGTGTGGCCAGTTTAAGCCGTGGTTCCTACCTCGGTCTGTGAGGCGCAGTGACGGGATCTGCTCTTCCAGTCCTGACCCCAGTGCTGCTCGTTCAGCCATCGATTTCAAGGAGCTCAGGGGCTCTGGAGGCTAGACAGAGAGGGTTCAAAGTCTTGGTTAATACAAGAGACTGGCAATAAATGAATGATCCTGCGGAAGTCACTTGGTGCTCAGATAGAAACAGAGGCGCAGGTCCCGATAGCTACCTTGATCTCCGGCTGCGTGTAGTTGAGAGGTCCGTTCAGCAGGTTCTGGCTCGGTTTGGTCTCGCTGAAACTGGGACTGGGTGAGCTGGGAGGGTTGATGGGCATCTGGACCAGTAAACTGGAGTTTGAACTGGAACCAGTCACACTGGGTAACTGGGAGCCACCGACACTCTCCTTCCTGATAGGGAACATGGATATCAGTGTTCGTGAACCAAATTAGAAGAAGTCATTCAGCCAAACCCTCTGGCAATCCCAGCTCCCCGCAACAGTATACAAGTGTAAAAGTATATTCAAATGTCACTTTTATATTTATGTATTTCTTCCACACCTCCCCTTTTATGGTGATTCTCTCTAAGTTTGCCTTTACCTGGCTTTGAGCTTGACTGGAGAATCCTGCTGGGACATTCCAGTCAGCTCTGCTGGCCCACGCTACTCTACATATAGAGAGGTGGGACCAGCCAATGAGGACAGCTACACTGTGGCTCAACAGAACCCAGAACCACACAATACAATTGCAAACATCGTAAACAAAGACGAGGGAAAGGTAAAACAAATAAAACTTCATTTGAACATATGATTAGAATGATATGATTAGAATGATCAGAAGCCAGGATTGAAACAGTCCCCCGTTTTATTTATTTAGTGTCCCCTCCTCTAAGTTGTTATTATTTATTTCTTAGCAGACGCCCTTATCCAGAGTGACTCATAGTTGTATACAAAATAAAATACATAAAGAATTACAGTACAATTAAGAGCAAGATACTAAATGCAGTGACTTCTGTCCTAAATTCATGCAAAAAGTTGCATGAACTCCTAATAAACCTTCAGATATGATATTAGGACAGAGGGAAGGAGACACTTCAGAGTGGTGAGTGTGGAACGGGTGACCTAGGACTGCTGTTCAGGCACAAAGCACTTGGATCCTTCAAGACCCAACTTGACAAAGTTCTGAAATCAATCTGCTACTAGGAACTGGACAAGCACCGACTGTCTGAACAGCCTCCTCTCGTTAAATTTACTTATGATCAACCGAAATCTAGTAATCTATTCTTGCTGTGACAAGTACAAATTAGTTAGGAGCAGATGGATCGAAGACATTAAAAAAAGACTGATGAAACTTAAAAAAGATTTAAATATTTTTAGTATTTATAAATCTTGCTGGGAAGAACCTTTTGAAATAAACTGTCAAGTTAAAAGTATAATTTGTAAACCCAGTACCCCATCAAATTACATATAAAATGAGAAAGTCTTCTGTACAGTAGAACGTATCTTTTTGATCTTGTCATTTATAAAATTCTGAATACAAACATGGTCATTTTTACCAAGTAGCACATTTCAAAATAGCGTTTGTCTGAAGGGCAGCAGTGTGGAGTAGTGGTGAGGGCTCTGGACTCTTGACCGGAGGGTCGTGGGTTCAATCCCAGGTGGGAGACACTGCTGCTGTACCCTTGAGCAAGGTACTTTACCTAGATTGCTCCAGTAAAAACCCAACTGTATAAATGGGGAATTGTATGTGAAAAATATCTGTATACCGTGTATAATGTGATATCTTGTAACAATTGTAAGGTCGCACTGGATAAGGGCGTCTGCTAAGAAATAATAATAATAATAATAATAATAGTCCAGCATTAATTTATAATTTATATTACTCAAATTCCTAGCATCTTCCTGATCAAATAATATCAGTTAACAATGAGAGTTCTGGACTGAAGTCAAACTACCCTGCTATACTCCCCACTGCTTCTTCACTACACCCCTGATCAGAGCAGGTGATGGGTACTCACGCTGCATTGGCTGGTGTGTTGTGTGAGCCAGGCTGGCTGCTCTGTGATTGGCTTGTGCTATTGAGGGCAGAGTCCTGAGTGCTGTCAGCCACCACTGCACTGTAACCTGCAAGAGACACAATGCAACAGAACATATTAAAACATATTTAAATTGTTCATTCAAATAAAGAACCAGGACAAACATTCTAGAAAGTATTAAACTGCTACGGAACAAGATTTAAGCAGTATTAAGTGCTACAAAACATGCAGTAAGACAATTTAAGTAATTTGAAGCTAATCAAATGGAGCTACCGATTAAGTTGCACAGCAGGTATGATTTATGGAAATAGTCACTAAGAGAGTAAAACAAATTTGCATATGAATCACTCAGAATGATCGCACTCAAAGACAAGACAATAAAAGAAAACACATCATGGCTTCACTCACTTGTGGCGCCGTTCTGTTTCTGTCCACTAGGTGGCCTCCCGGGAATCCCGCTGGAGCTGCCTGTGCTGTTGCTGCTGCTGCTGGCGCTCCTCTCCCTCTCCCCAACAGCTCCCCCCTGGGCCGAGCTACTGCTGCTGCTGCTGCTGCTGCTCCCAGATCCTCCGTTACTGCTGCCCCCGCTCCCGCCCCCGCCTCCGGGGGCGCTGCCGATCGGCCCGTGCCCCCCCGAGGACACCCCCATCATGGTATTACTGTTAGAATTAGAGTTCCCGCCAATCAAGCCAACGTTCCCTGAAGCTGCAGCCTGGGCGTAGGGGGTGGGGGGGTTGCCTAGGCCCCCCAGACCCATGGAGCTCAATCCACCCATCCCCGTTATATTACCCAGACCCAGGCCAGCCAGCTGAGCCAAACTGGAGCCCGAGACAGACTTCCCCAGCCCTAAACCCAACCCCAGACCCAGACCCGAGCCGCCGTTGCCCCCGTTATTTCCGATTATGCCCGGCTGCATGCTGGAGGACATGAGGCTGCTGTGAGAGCCAATGATACTGCTGCCGACGACACCCAGGTTGGCCATCGCGGTTGAAATGCTGTTGGTGTTGGCGCCCCCTGCTGCCGAGTTTGAGAGCAGCATGAGGGACGAGGGGCTGTTGAGGGAGAGGGAGGAGGCGGCCGTGGCAGTGCTTGATGTTTTGGGGTTCTGGTGGGGGGACTGGGTGTTGAAAGTGTGGGACAGGGAGCTCGAGGTGATGATGTTCCCCAGCAGGGTGCTGCTGGTGCTGCTCCCGGATCCCCCTACAGGAAACAGGGCGCTGCTGCTGTTGCTGCCGCTTCCTCCACCCCCTACTGTGATGACGGCGCCAGAGCTGGAGCCACAGCTGGGGATACTGGTACTGCTGCTGGTGCTGCCGTTCTTTACTGGGGACTGTGGGAGGGAAAAAGGAGAGAGATTGTGGGAGGTGCTATGGGGAGAAGACAGCTATGCTGGAGGAAATGTGTTAGTTGGGAAGTAGAGTTGAAATTTGATGCTCTACACCAAGAAACTTTAAAAAAAAAAAAAAAAACAACAAAATTCTGATTTATATTCTACCATAAAATTATATTAAAAAACAACACACACAACACTGCCTGGCCACTTTGTTAGGGCCTGAACCCAATATCTGGTTGGGCTGACGTCTGCCCTGATCACAGCCTTGACATGACATAGACTCCACAAGGTACAAGTTAATCCATTCAGGTTATTAATATTTGTGCAGAGGACAGTGATGATGAACACATCAATCAAGAACTACCCCAAACCAGGGGCTGTGGTGGCTGAAGTCTTAGTCTTGCTCCTCCTATTCGTGGACAATTCTGGCCCAGTGGATGGGTCGCCATCAGGGTGCAAGTGCAGCACTGCTGAGTGGACCTGCTCTGCAGCGATGCTGAAGTAAACCATGGCATTCTAGAGTAATCAAGGGACCCAGCGTATACCAGAAGAACAAGCCCCACACCGAGGCAATCCAACAGGGAAGACAAGGTCTTACAAAGTGGCCAGACAGTGGACTACAATGTATATGCAAGAATCATATTAAGGTTTCAACTTCTTTCAAATATCTATCGGGAGACTTGCTGGTTGGATAATTCCTGGGAGTAAGTCGGTGTGTATTTGCCAAGTCTGACAGGTAAAGGGCAGCAGTGTGGAGTAGTGGTTAGGGCTTTGGACTCTTGACCGGAGGGTCGTGGGTTCAATCCCAGGTGGGAGACACTGCTGCTGTATCCTTGAAAACCCAACTGTATAAATGGGTACTTGTATGTAAAAAAAAAAAAAAAAAAAAAAAAAAAACAATGCAATATAATTGTAACAATTGTAAGTTGCCCTGGATAAGGGCGTCTAAGAAATTAATTTAAAAAAAAAAAAAGAAGAATGGATTGAAGGAGCTTCTCATCGCTACCTGACTGATTTCACTGTCCGTTGAACGGCCTCGCTTTTTATCATCTTCAGAGTTCTCCTATTTTAAAAAAAAACAAAAAAAAAACAGTTAAAATATTGTATTATCATGACATTATCAATTGTTTAGGAGTTGATTATTTATTGCAATGAAATGAACAAGCATGTCAGCGACACACCCCCCCCCACCCCCCCCTCCAGTCTGTATGCGGAGGGGTGCTCTCTTACCGTGGTGCAGTTGGCTGGACTGGGAGGAATGGGAGAGCTGGAAGTTGTCGAAGTGGGCGTGCTGCTCGACTGGTTGAATATTTCATCCTCCATGTGCGAGACGCCAGGAGGAGAGGTAGCCACCAGGGGCAGAGCTGGAATCAAACCAGACATTCATCATCATACAGAATAAACTTGGTGTAGCGGCCTGATAGAACAGAGAACATTTTAAAAAGCAGCACAGGACAGGGCGATTCACAACATGCTCATTGTTATGACCGCGATTACGATATTTCGTAATCGCGGTCTGCATCGGTATACCACAAAAGCACAACAGCACAGCTTGTAGTTCACCCAACGGTTCTTGTATGAAGAATCAGTGTTTCCCAATCCCATTCATTCTTCTTATCATCTTAACACGACCATTTGATGTTTCAGGCATTACATAAGCCCTTCAGGACCATCACAAATCAGGAATGAAAATCAGACTCTTATTGCACAGCAGTTTCACCCATTCCAGGTTGTGTGTATAGGTGTGTCATTAAATTCATAGTAAAACCAGGAATGGATCACACTGCTGTGCAATGTGAGCCTTATTTCCATCCCCGACAAGTTTCACGATACATATCATACCGTGACCTGCATTTAGCGATGCGTGTCATATCACGACAGCAGTGCATCGTTCGTCCCTGAGCTGCCTGCGATGCCCGACTCCTGGGACACCCTGTACTTCAGCGCCCATCAGAGTGGGGGTCAATTCATGTTTTTTTCAATCTCAACTTTAAAATCAATTTCTAGCTCGAATTACCATTCCCTTTCAGCCCATTGCAACTCCTTTCATGACACAAGCTTTACTGAGCAAACATAAGATAAATGTACAAGTCAAACACGTGTTTGACAAGTTGTACACGTTTGCTCAGTAAAGCCTGTGTCATGAAAGGAATTGGAATTGATTAAAAAGGGAATTGGGGTGGGGTTAAAAAGGCTGTGTGGTCCAGTGGTTAAAGAAAAGGGCTTGTAACCAGGAGGTCCCCGGTTCAAATCCCACCTCAGCCACTGACTCATTGTGTGAACCTGAGCAAGTCACTTCACCTCCTTGTGCTCCGTCTTTCGGGTGAGACGTAGTTGTAAGTGACTCTGCAGCTGATGCATAGTTCACACACCCTAGTCTCTGTAAGCCGCCTTGGATAAAGGCGTCTTCTAAATAAATATCAAAATAAATTAAAGAAAACCCGCAACTCGCGTCTCAAATACTTTACTGCTTAGAAAACCCCATTCGAAGTGTGGGTTTGTGTATTGTGCGATCTGCGAGTCGCGGGGCGTTATGAACAGCAATCTGAGCAGCAGCAGTAATGATGGAGGGGTGCGTACGAATGTCTTCCAGGTCGATGTCGTCGTACAGGAACTCGTTCTCCTCGAAGTCGGGGTCCTGCGAGGAGTCCACGTAGTACTCCACGTCGTCCTTGATCTTGCGGATGGAGTCCACCTGGATGGAGTCATTGTCCAGCATGCGCAGGATCGTCTCCAGCATGCAGATGTGGTGCCGGTGCTTCTCGATGAAGCCCTTCAGCTCCTCAATGCGCTCCTGTTTGAGAAAGAGCACAACCTCAGCGGAATGCTTGCTTTTAAATATCATTCACGGCTCCATGGTGCGTTTCACATTGAGAAGACATCCTTCTTGTATTTTCACCCATTTTTAGTAACTGCATTTGAAAAAAATGCTGGAGTATGTTTCTGAATTTGCACCTGTGATTACTGCTTGGTAGAATAAACTTAGGCAATTCTAAACTTCAGTTTGTTTTTTTTATAAATTTAGTCGTTGCCAATTATTTTTATTATTTTCTCCCAATTTAGAATGTCCAATTATTTTATTACGCTCAGCTCACCGCTACCACCCCTGCGCTGACTCAGGAGGGGTGAAGATGAACACACGCTGTCCTCCGAAGCGTGTGCCGTCAGCCGCCCGCTTCTTTACACTCTGCGGACTCACCGTGCAGCCACCTCAGAGCTGCAGCGTCGGAGGACAACGCAGCTCTCGGGCAGCTTACAGGCAAACCCACAGGCGCCCGGCCAGACTACAGGGGTCGCTGGTGCACGGTGAGCTGAGGACACCCCGGCTGACCTAACCCTCCCTCCCCCCGGGCAGCGCTCGGCCAATTGTGTACCGCCCCTTGGAAGCTCCCGTCCTCGTCGGCAAAGGAATAGCCTGGACTAGAACTCGTGACGTCCAGACTATAGAGCACATCCTGCACTCCACATGGAGCGCCTTTACTGGATGCGCCACTCGGGAGCCCCGACTTCCCAGGTTTTAATAAAGTTGGAATGTTTTTAACTATTTACACCCCTAACAGCAAGAACTAAATATGCCATCAAGAACTGTGTGTGTGTGTGAGCGGCAACTATCGTTCACTTACTGCCTTAAAACTACAGCTATGGGCAACAGGTTTGCATCACCTGGAATTTTAGGACTATACGAACATAATTTAGATTGTATTGATCATCATGTAATCAAAGAAACTACAAAATGACATCACAAAATTCTACTGGAAGCCATAATAGTAGTACAGTATTTCATGTGAGATTTTGAAAGGTCACATTTTTCAATTTGTCAGTTTTTCATTAAGTATATGGAAGACTACAAAGCGTTATGTAATTCAATATATTAACGTAACATTATTCAGCAGGTTTCATTCGACTTTATGAAGCTAAATTAGTTCATTCTATAAGGGGATGCAAAACCTTTACCCATGGCTGTACGGTCAACCACCACCTCACTATATCCCCTTCACAAGGGAGATTTCACCCCCAGCTGGGAATAATAATAATGACATGAACCTGGAGAAAATAAAGTGGTATTGAGGGACCCTCCAGCACACAAAGCCCAGACAGGCTCCTTGCACAGAGGATGCAAGTTAGTAAAAGGTTAAGTGCAAAATGAAAGGGCTGTTATTTCCTGGTGCAGACACACACACACACACACAGGGAACAGGGGCTCACATCTTTGTCTCCTTTCTTTTTCCTCGTCTGCACAGACAGGGACTCCACCTCGCTCTCAAACTGGTCCACCTGCATGTTGAGAGTGTCTATCGTGTTCTAGAGAGGGAGAGAGACCAACAAAGCAGTCAGGCTGAAGTTCAACATGTTATAATGTCATGTCTTGCTCTTATTGTATTACTTGTATTGTAACACTTGAAATGTATTTGCTTACGATTGTAAGTCGCCCTGGATAAGGGCATCTGCTAAGAAATAAATAATAATATAATAACAATAATAATAATAATAATAATAATTATTTAGCGGACGCCCTTATCCAGGGCGACTTACAATCATAAGCAAATACATTTTAAGTGTTACAGTACAATAATACAACAAGAGCAAGATAAATACAATGAATATGTTAAAAAAAGAAGGGGGGGGGGTTAAAAAAAGTGTTACCCACAAAATGAGGATCACGCAACAGCGGTGACCAATGACAACGTAACAGAATAAGTAACAAATACATTTGTAAAAAATTGTGCCTCAAAATCGAGAAGATGGCAACACAGCGAAACGCTCTGCCGCCATTTTAGGTTAAACCTAAAATCCAGAAAGTCTACTTGAATCAAACGAGTTGTCCTCTCAACAATGCATTAGAATGCAAGTGAAGACGCTGTGTGAAGGGCGTCTTATGTGACATGTGACCTCTTGCAATTTAGGAGAGAGGACCACAAAACAGAGGCTATCAACAGAATAATGTATGGGTCACGATATATTATCACAAACTGGTGTTGGGCAGTAATGTATAAGAAGCACGCCCAACTTCAAGACAACCGCTTAGATCGAAGTTGGGCACATCTAAAAAGCACAGAGACTTGGTTTATCTATGAAAATGTATTCTCAACACAGTGTATATAAAACGAATGGATGGTTAATTTGGTGCTGCTGCAACTCACAGTGAGCCACTGCCCCACTTCCTCCTTCTCTTTCTGTGCCGGATCCACCTTCAGAGCCAAGCCCAGCCCCTCCTTCGAGTAGGCCTTGGTCTTGGTCTCTCGCTCCACTACCTTGAAACGCTCCATTTGCTGAGAGAGCGTAGAGAGCAGAAAGAGAGAGAGGAGAGAGCGGAGAGAGAGAGCGGAAAGAGAGAGAGGAGAGAGCAGAGAGAGAGACACCTTACACACACAGAAGCTTTTCAGTTTACGGATGGATGTTGACAATGGAAAATGCAGCAGTGTACCCTGAATCTTATTCTATTTTTTTTTTTTTTGTATCTCAAAGTGGGGTGTTGGGACCCCCTTGGGGGAGTCACAATAATGTTTCAGGTGGGGGTCACGAAGCATCACATCAAAAGCAGGCACACTATAAAATATGGATACAGATCAGTGCAGCAAGTTTTATACTAGACGACATTACCTTTTATATTATTTTGCTTTGTTATTCATATTTATAACACTGCTTTGATTTAATGTATTTATTTAATAGGAACAAAAACAGATAATTAATTAACAGGGGAGCGTTCCAACTGGAAAAAGTTGGAGAGCCACGGTTTATAAGAAAATGCTTAAATCTAACCAATGTGAAAATGCCCAATTTTATATAAAGATTTTGCATTGAAATCA
The DNA here is from genome assembly GCF_902713425.1 of Acipenser ruthenus. Lineage (NCBI taxonomy): Eukaryota > Metazoa > Chordata > Actinopteri > Acipenseriformes > Acipenseridae > Acipenser > Acipenser ruthenus. The sequence goes on along the minus strand of NC_081247.1, from coordinate 814,142 downwards.
TATTTTCAAAATGGTTCTCATTTAGTATCCTGATAACAGCTCAAATCACTGTAATTCAATAATGCCAATGTAGTTTTCTCAATTCTTACCGTTTCTATTAATTTTCGGTTCTCCACTAGCTGCCTTTTGTCTTTTATCTCATTGGATGCCACCCACGTCTTAATTTGGTCCCGTAATCTCTGAAAGAGGAGGACACAACGAGATCACTAAAGCTGAAAACAGAACAAGCAAAACAGCCTTCTCACTAGCACAGTGAATTAGTCCGGTCCTTTCCTGGTCTATCATGGTAAAAACCAAAAAAAAATTATTTTAACCAATATAATCTAAACTAATTCAAGCAAATCTGCTCCTTTAATGGTAAGACTATTCAGGGATGGAGTTAAGACTCCCTGCTGCACAGCAGTTTCACTACGAGCTTGATTAGACACAGTGTGCAGGTGACAATATCAGGGGTGTCAAACTCATAAGGAAACCAGGAATGGGACAAACTGCTACGCAATGGGAGTCTTATTACCATCCCTGCTATTGTCTCCTCAATAATATTAACCACTACAAACTAGAAGCCTGTGCAGTTCAACCATCCCCAGTCTCACAGTACAAATGAATCCTTGAATGTCTGTTACTGCTTAGTTTTAATTCCTCACCTGTAATTTTTTAATTTCCTTTTTGAGATCGGCCTCATACTTTTCTTTCTGATTTGCATTCGCCGCGTTGTGGAGCTAGAGAGAGAGAGCGACAGAGAGAAATAAATGAAGTCTGCCCAAGTTTCTCCCCAGTTTAGACTGACCTCATCACAGAAACTCCTTACACCAGCTCAGGAGAACTGAAGGTCAGTGGGTGTCCTCCGATCCCCAAGCCAGTTTCCTTTTTACCCCTGGGAGCTTGAGAGCCGATGTCGGCGAGGTACCGGCCTCTGGAGGACAAAGGCCAGCTCTGCAGGCGTCCGCTTGAGCTCCCCGGGCGCCTGGCCAGTAGGGTCAGCTGCTGAAGCCAATGCGACGCTCCCTCCCGAACCCCCAGCGAAGACAGGCGACGTCACACAGCCAGGACGTGAACCCGGATCCCCCGACCACTCGCCCTGGACACCACGCAGGCGTGCTTTCACCTGGGGAGCCACTCGGGGGACCCCTGTACCAGATGTTTTAAAACTGAAATCCATCCGTGAGGCTTTTGCCTCCCTAGTCCACACCAATGCTCCCTGTGTAATCCCCAGCCAAGATCTGCAATTCCACACAGCCAGGACACAAGCCTGCATTCCCCCCGAGCACAAGACTCCCCCCAGCACACCAAGCAGCCGTGGGTCACGTGAGAGAATCTGTACGCAGATTTAGACCTCAGAATCAGAATTTAACTGTTAAAGGGATCAAGTGTTTTTCAGAGGGATGCTCCCCCCAGGACCACAGTTCTTCTGGCTGTAGTTTTTTTACAGTAGCATCTTGGAATTGGTGTAATTTTTTTCAGAAACCATACTAATGGATTTTTTTTTTTTTTTAAATAAATAAAGTATTTTTTTTTTAATTGTGCTTCGAGATGCATGTATAAAAACGTGTTATTTTATGACCCGAGGGATCTTGCAATACTTCCTGAAAGCTTTGTTTTTGAAAAATAATGATGTTTGGGCAAATTACAAGACATCGTTTCACCTGAGTGATTGCAATAACATAATATGTTTATTCTCAGGGTCTTTAGAAGCAATACATGGACACTACTCGATTATTTACTCAAAATAAATATTTATAAATAAAATGGTTAGTTCCATTAACAGTAAGAAGGGAAAAAAAAAACGTACCTGATTGATTTAATACATGAAATATCTGCTTATATCCACTCGTTTCTTGATATTTATAAGTGTTGTCAAAACACACTCCTGTGCAAAAGTCTTAGCCGTATTGCATTTTTCTACTCTGTTGCATTATGAGCATTAACAATTTACTCAAAGCCTCCACTCGTGTTTTCTACTATTATAACAACCTTGACTTGCATAAAGAAGGAAAAACATTGTGAGTGAAATAGCTCGCATCACTTGATTTTCAAGGTGTGGTATCTGAAGCATAATCAACAAGCATAGAGAAACATCATCTGTAATTGACAAACCCAGGACTGGAAGACCCAAAAAGCTGTCTAACAAGGATGAGCAATACTTGAAGATAATATCCTTAAGGAATAGAAAGATGACAAGCGTTGAATTGACAACAGAACTGGCAGAAGGCACAGGTGTCGTTGTCCATCCATCAACAGTCCAAAGCACCTTTGACCATTGTTCCATAGTCCAATTTCTGTGTTCTTGTGCAGATTTTAGCCTTTTAGTCTTGTTCCCCTTTCTTAACAGAGGTATTCTTACTGCAACACATCCTTTAAGTCCTGATTTCAAGAGTGACCTTCGTACTGTTGATTTGAACTAATTCAAACACAGATTTACAGTTTTGTTTTTTTTAGCCATAAACAAGTTTGAGTTATGTTTTGTTTCTGCGAGTTGCTGAGAATGTTTAAGTGACAAGGAAAAAATAAATAAAAAGCAGGCAGGAAGTGAAATCCAATCCCTCCCCTATGCGAAGACATGCATTAACAAGCTGTACTGCAAAGTATGGCGTCCCAGCAAGTGAAAGAAACGAAGTGTGTTTTAATCGTGTTTACCCGATCACGGGCCCAGAATGACACTTCAGCGTGATCGTGCTTACACGGTCACAGCCCTTAAAGGGTTAAACAGCTCAACAGGGCGGGGGGCAAGCCTTGAGAGAAAGCAGTTCATGTTTCTTACCTTCTGCCAAATATCTTCAAATTGTTCGACACCTTCTGTAACCTTCTTCAGACACCGATCTATTTCACCTGATAAGAACAGGCACAGGGGGGTTAATCACTGCATGAGGGCATGAGAGCCAGGTCTCGACCTCTCCAGCACTGCGAGAGTATCCCAAGAGAACACACTACAGCAACGCCACTCAGATCAGCCACGTCTGATGCAAAGTATTTACTGCCACATTATATGACATGGTGCAATTGACAACCTAGTTCTTAATCCATTATCAAATACGAATTTAAAAATCGACAATAAATCGATCAACATTTTATTTTTCTGAATAAACATTAGGATTTTTATCCAAAGAACGAATATTTCTTTATCTTTAAAACTGAAGTCATTTCAATCTGAAACATGCTTGTTAAAGTAACATCACTGTTGCCATTATCAAAAGCATTTACCCTCTACACAAAATCCAATAAACTCCCCCCCAACATCTCTCTCCTTCCATCCTCCCTTTACTCCAACAAATCTTAATATCGGATGGTACCATTTTAAATGTATTGTGCAGCTTTAAACTTTGAAATCAGGAAAACGTAACTAAAATATTTAATTGACGTGAGTTGTCCAATGCGAATCCTGAGGTAACACACGGACATTGGCTACCATACTGGCACCAACATAAGCACATCACATACTCAATGTTTTAATGCACACTGGCACTTTATTATTATTATTATTATTATTTATTTATTTAGCAGACGCCTTTATCCAAGGCGACTTACAGAGACTAGGGTGTGTGAACTATGCATCAGCTGCAGAGTCACTTACAACTACGTCTCACCCGAAAGACGGAGCACAAGGAGGTTAAGTGACTTGCTCAGGGTCACATAATGAGTCAGTGGCTGAAGTGGGATTTGAACCGGGGACCTCCTGGTTATAAGCCCTTTTCTTTAACCACTGGACCACACAGCCTCCTATACACTGTGAGTACATGTACTGCTTAATAGATGTGAAGTACTGGTGGATTTATTAAAATAGCTTTAAGGTTTAAGCTTTTGAAGCCTGGATCAGTGTTTGAAGGTGCGGGGGGTGCGTTACAGTCAAAACTTGAGACGAGACTGACCTTGCAGTTTCCTCTTATCGGCCATGACGCTCGCACTAGGAGAATTTCTTCATACCTTCAGACACACTGAACGCAGCTGGGCAGGAGACAAAAAACAAAAGAAAGCAAGTTAACTCGGAAATGCATACTTCACAACCGACTGCAAATCAGAATGCAACCCGCAGCCAATCAGAACGGCAGATTTCTAACCTTTCAAACAGGTCTCCGGCAGCACCCCAGTCATTGCCAATACAGACCTCTGACTTGAAAGAATGCTGCACAAGCCAACACGCAAGTAAAATACATGGAAACAGACGTGAAGGAACATCCTACCACTGCCGCTCTCCACTGTGCCAGCCACCACAATGACAGAAGCCCTTCTCTAGCTTGTGTGAGATGGGTGCGTGCAGCTTGTATATGCTGATAAGCATTATTACTTATTTATTTAACAGCCCAGGGCGACTTGCAAAGAATTACAGCACAACAAAACATCCAAAAGGGACTACAAAGACAGATCACCTGCCATGACAAAGCACATCGGACTTACACATTCAGACACAGCATGTCTAATCCCCACGTGATCAGTTCTATTACTGGTTGATAGGAGGCTTGTAAAACTTGCACCAGTATGTAATTGGCTTTTAAGAAAAAAAGGGCGATGTCATAAGGGAAGCCTATAATTAAAATATTGTATTGTCTTGTGGATTCTTTGCAACGTGTTCTTGAGGGGAAAGGATTCCCAGAGCCTCCAATATATTTATTGCAACTAGACTATAATTATTTTTACTAACAAATGCACAGAAAAGAAAGGAAGGAGTCACCCACTTTTATTCCAGTTATTCGACTGCTAGTCATTTTTTACGGAAGGCATGTTAACACAAAATCGTAAGCAATAGTTAAAGATATTATAGCTACAACAACGAGGACTAGAAAACTAAAACCTAAATCAAAGCTCCACAATTGTACACACAATCCCCTGGTGTCAGTTTATGCTTCTGTGCACCATAAAAAGCAGACCTTGTTGACTGTCCGGTTTGTAAGCAGTACTCCAGTGTGATTTCAGCTGTACAAGGACACTTGCTTTCACCTTCGTAAGACCTCTGCCACTGCAGGTGCGTGTCAAACAGGACAGACCTGCTCCTGCATGCAGCAGGATCATACTAGGTTAGAAATACAAGCTGTTACAGCTCAGGGAACAAAACAGCTTTCAAAGGGAGGGGGGGCTTAAATGATTTAAGAATCTCAAGCTAAACCCCACCCAGTTTAATTTGCTTCCATTTAAAACATCAGTCCACCGATAATAACGTTGGTAACTAATGGCAAGGACGGAAATAAGTGTGTACAGGTAACAATCTCAGGTGCGTCTTATTAAACTCGGTGAAACCAGGAATGGATCAAGCTGCTATGCAGTAGGAGTCTTATTTCCATCGCTGAAATGGGCATGAACATAGTTTCAAATTTCAAAAGCGGTCATTTTGATGGTGCCCTCACTGAAACGAGAATAAACTGCACGCAAGTAAACCAAAAATACCAAACTGTAACTTCGAGTCACGCTTCCTTTGAAACCGAGAAAGGACTGCATTAAAACGGACCGCAGAACATAGTACGACACATCACCAATTAGTACCGTGTTAGATTTAATAAAAATTGAACTTCTGCAGAAAGAAGCCATAATGTTAAATAAAAAATGCAATATTTAATCCAACATATTACAACAGAGTTTAGGTCAATGTGAATCTAAACGATATAGTAGAATTCGAGGTTAAAAGTAAAATGTAGCCTGTTTTACTAACCAGATCAAACTGTCAGTGCAAGCCGTTGTGCTCCACCACTTAAAACTAACTTTGCACCAGCACAGGTACATTTGGCATCATTTGCAGACCCCTCTCTTGTTTACGTCTATATGCATCCAAATTGAACGGCGACAGGGACACAAATAGAGAAATTATAAAAAAAAAAAATAATAATAATAAAAATAAATAAAACACATTTTTGCATTTAAGACATATACACATTAGCGTTCCCATCCCAGACTCTAAAAATCGACAATCAACACACACACACGAGAATGTATTTGCCCGATATTTGTAGTATGCGTGTGTGTGTGTTTTTAATCAAAGCAACGTGCCAAAACATCCCTTGGTACAGAAATGATACATTTTTTAATTACAATAATACTTGCTTACGTGTGAACGGTTGCTTAACCGCCGCAGATTAACAGGAATCAGCGAAACGGTCACTTGCTGCAATGCAGGCTCACAAAAAGGGCCTTTTTTAGGGGAAAATAAAAATCGCTTTCAAAAAATCGCTTTTCTGTACCAAACCCATACATTTCACCCGGTTCACACAGTGTAAAGGTATATTTAAAGACCTCCTACCCGAGTTTATAGCGTTTTCTCCTCTATTTTCCTTTATTCTGCTTTAATTAATTATTTTAATTTTAATTTTTTTCTCTTCCAAACAACAGCCTGCAGATCCAAGATGGCCGCCAGGAACCCCCGCATCACGGATCTCCGGCGGCCCGCCCCTCACTTCTCGCATTGGCTACAAAAGCACTCCCGTGCCAGAGGATTGGCTTACAGCGTTGTCCGTCAGCAGGATGATTCAGCCTGCAGTTCGTCATGATTCGTGAAGATCGACGTCACACACAGACCCGCTCAGAAATCCCGTGTTCTGATTGAATAACTCTCCTGTCATTCAATAATTGAAAACCCGGTCCCCGTTAGAAGAGATAGAGCGAATCCTAGTGACGTCAAAAAGCAGGCGGAACCGGGGAAAGACCAGACAGGGTCATTTAACAGAATATGTTATGCTTGCTAATATATACTGAATAATAATAAATACGTTGATATTCGACTAAAATGTCTACATTTATTGATTGTTTATCTATCTGCCTCCTTTAAAAGAGTGCTAATCACTGTTTTAAAATTAATGTTCTAATTAGTATCAGCAACATTATCACTGCTCCCGTTTAGACTGCTAACACTATACAGATAACCTGATATTCTCAATAACTCCTAATGTTAATACCAGGGCAGCAGTGTGGAGTAGTGGTTAGGGGCTCTGGACTCTTGACCGGAGGGTCGTGGGTTCAATCCCAGGTGGGGGGGACACTGCTGCTGTACCCTTGAGCAAGGTACTTTACTTAGATTGCTCCAGTAAAAACCCAACTGTATAAATGGGTAATTGTATGTGAAAATAATGTGATATCTTGTAACAATTGTAAGTCGCTCTGGATAAGGACGTCTGCTAAGAAATAAAATAATAACAAAAGTCTACCAGAAGCCATAATAGTAGTACAGTAGTATTTCATGTTAGATGTCGAAATGTCACGTTTTTCATTAAGCATGTGGAAAACTACAAACTACTAAGTTTCACGACAATGGGATAAGCGGTCCCAGATATATGGAAACATGTGACAGACGGACATAAGACCGCCTCCACTATACCCCCTTTGGAGGCTATTTTATGCCCAGTGGGCGATAATTACGTGTGCATAGGAGTTTGTTTCTGTACCAAGTTTCATCGTAATTTGATGTGTCGTTCTCAAGGTATGGCCAAAAAGGATGAGTGTAAATAAGGAATGTGCCCCCCAATTTTATAAAATGACGTCTGAATATCCCCACAGCACGAATCATTGCTGGGGTACAAAGCCGGGTAGGCACCTGTCCCTGTCTTCCCTGGATCGCCCAGGTTTTGAGGAAGGCGTCTCCTGGGATTTCGATATGCCTTCTCAGGACACTGAATATCAGAGCCGTAAATCAGGATACAGAATCACTGCAATAGACACACAATATTAACTGGTTGTCAATTCTGTAATAGTAGTATTATCAATATTTCCTATTGGACGAATATAAGATTGTTAGAGAGAGTTTAAATTTTTATCAACAACCTCTTCTGTTTGGAGGTCCTGTATTTTTGTAGGTTTAGGAGGTCAAGATTAATGCTAACCACACACCAGCAAGGGTGGGGGCGGGGAGGGGGGGAGCTAACTGAATTTCCTCACGTTCCATTGGCTCCCACATTTTACTCTAACTCGTACACATCAAATCATATTGCTGCAGTGATTAGGGAACAATACGCTTCTCTGATATGACTCCCCCCCCCACCCCCCACCCCCCTCTGCAAAAAAAAAAAAACAAAAAAAAACAAAAACACTATGGATTTGAGAGCTAACGCCCTAGAGCTCTGAAGAATTTCCAAGGATAATAATTGGGACTTCCTATGTATTCGGACGCGGGACATTTGCTCGTTAATCGGGACTATCCTGTCTATATGGGGACTGTTGGCATGTATGTAATCATTTCGCAGTCTGTGTAACCAGTTGCATCTAGTCCAGGGCTGTTTCTACCGTCAAAAACCCAATTTTGAACCCCATTCTCCATGAGCACTGTGCTGTTCCAATGATTAATCTCCCCTCCCTCTGCAAGGTTCATTCATGTCTCAGTGTGGAGAATGGGTAGTAATGCACTGTGCTGTTCCAGTGACTGCCCTCCCCTCCCTCTGCAAACAGGTTCATTCATGTCTCAGTGTGCAGAATGGGTAGTAATTTATTATTATTATTATTATTTATTTCTTAGCAGACGCCCTTATCCAGGGCGACTTACAATTGTTACAAGATATCACATTATACATTATTTCACATTATACAGATATCACATTATTTTACATACAATTACCCATTTATACAGTTGGGTTTTTACTGGAGCAATCTAGGTAAAGTACCTTGCTCAAGGGTACAACAGCAGTGTCCCCCACTGGGGATTGAACCCCCAACCCTCCGGTCAAGAGTCCAGAGCCCTAACCACTACTCCACACTGCTGCCCTAGTAATGCACTGTGCTGTTCCAGTGACTACCCTCCCCTCCCTCTGCAAGGTTCATTCATGTCTCAGTGTGGAGAATGGGTAGTAATGCACTGTGCTGTTCCAGTGACTGCCCTCCCCTCCCTCTGTAAGCAGGTTCATTCATGTCTCAGTGTGGAGAATGGGTAGTAAAGCACTGTGCTGTTCCAGTGACTACCCTCCCCTCCCTCTGCAAGGTTCATTCATGTCTCAGTGTGGAGAATGGGTAGTAATGCATTCTCAGGACAGGTTGAGTGAGCACACAGCACTTAAGTAATCATGTCTGTTTTCACTGTACAATATATACAATTACAGCTATTGAAACTTAGGGGGACTGTCTGAATCATGTTTGGTGCCACTGCTTTATAATATATAAAACTATGCAGATTGAAACTCAGGGGGACTGTCTGAATTGTGTTTGGTGTTGCTGTATAATATATAAAACTATGCAGATTGAAGCTCAGGGGGGCTGTCTGAATCGTGTTTGGTGTTGCTGTATAATATATAAAACTGGAGATTGAAACTCAGGGGGACTGTCTGAATCGTGTTTGGTGTTGCTGTATAATATATAAAACTATGCAGATTGAAACTCAGGGGGACTGCCTGAATCGTGTTTGGTGTTGCTGTATAATATATAAAACTATGCAGATTGAAGCTCAGGGGGACTGCCTGAATCGTGTTTGGTGTTGCTGTATAATATATAAAACTATGGAGATTTATGTATGAATCGTATTTGTCCTTGACTGCATACCAGTCAACAGAGAATTAAAACAAAAAATAAAATTAAAAAAAAACACACAGTACAATGCCAGGACAAGTTATTTATTAAAAAAAATAAGGTTTGACACCAATATTTAAAACTTAAATACAGGACATGCTTATTAAAACAATGAGACCCAGATGTGAAGCTGATCTCAGGATAGTGAAGTCTGTAAGGTTTGAAAACCCCTTTCACCTCTCCAGTACAGTAAAACCTGAATCCTCAGAACACCTCCGCTATCTCGCGGTGCTCTTCTGTCACAGAGAACGAGTGAAGCAGCCCCCAGTCTCCACACAGTACAGTAAAACATGTTTCAGTTACATTTAACAAGATGCAGGTTTGATTGAGAAAGTCTTTATCAAATACAGCTAGATCTCCATTACCTGAAACTAGTGCGGCACAAACGCATTATTAGGATCGAGCTCTCCACAGAAACAAGGGGAGGGGCGCTGGTGTCGATCAGGCTGATTCACCATTCAGAGTGAAGAGTGGAGAAACTGCTGCTTGGGTTTCTGATGATCCCTGCTATTCTTAGACTCTGTGAAGAACAGCGATCCACACAAACCCAAGCAGCTGTTTCTCAGCCCGATCCACACCAGTGGCCTGTGGAGAGCGCTATCCAAATAATACATGGGTTTGTTCAGCACTATCCAAAACAAATCCACTTTACAGGTTAACAGCCAGTTTGAATAATAAAGGTTACTGCCTGAACCACGGGGCTAATTTCACTGCTCCCCTGATCACTGTGGATCTGAATTTCGTTTCCCAATATATTTTCTACTTGCTAGGTCAATCCATATCTCCAAACATCGATGCAGCTTCATTTTCATGACGCTGGAACCACCATGAGTAGTTCTGATGGCAGTTATTTAAATACTGTTCTTACAGTTTGGTAAAGTGTGTGTTAAAAAGTGCTTTCCTGCCACAGACATGCGAAACACAGAAGTTCACATATCAGCGATGAGGAGAAGCAGAGAGAAAGGTACTGAAGTGGATTTAATCATCTTATTCACAGTGGTAAAAATGCAATCTATTTGTATCCCATACTAAACAATGGCTTCTGGGAACTGCAGAATGTAACGAAAAGGATTATGGGCTGTGTGTCAACTTCTTTTGTGACCCACAGCAAATATTCTGTTTTCCCCCCAAACTGTGCAATGGCTTCTGGGAACTGTAGTCCGGAGCATGTGTGAACTTGTGTATCTGAACGGGACTCTCGGTTGTGGGGCTGGCGAGGGAGCGGTTATCCGGGTGGAGCAGTGCACTCTGGGAGCTGTAGTCTCAGGGTTTGCTGTCAGCTTCTCGCTTCACCTTTAGGAACTCGGCCATGTTTGAGAAGTACTTCTGGTTGGCTTCAGCAACCTTCTTCTCAGCAGCTTGAGGGTTAACAATCTCCAGACCCTGTAGACCAATCGGGAGGAGAGAAAAAAGGGTTCATTCAGGAACAGGGGAGAACATGCAATTTGATAGAGAACTGGCGAAGAAACAGAAAGCAGAGTGAAGGAGGTGTAAAAGGACATCGGAGGTTCGACTTGGACCCTCACTGTTCCTCAGTCTGACCTGTAGGGGGGTGAAGGCCACACTGGAGCTGGTCCCAGAAGATCGGTCTCTCACTGTGGACTTGCCTCCGTACACCATGCTCTGCTTCTGCAACGTGCGCTGAGAGAGACAGGAAGAGACACAATACTATCAATGCCCATCTGACACGGAGATCACCATCAACACACAAGAGAAACAACGTTTTACCCAAGCATTTTGCAGCACCAATGCAAAGTTAACCCTTTGCGGTCCATTTATTAATCGCACGTCAGGTCTAATTTATTTTCACACGCGCAGTTAATTTTAGACGCGCTGTTTAAAAGTATTTTTTTCCACAGTCAAACGGGTTTAAATGGCCCTGCATATCAACAAAGCACTCACTAGGCATCTCCAGCCCCGCCCCACCCTTTCGTTCGCTATAGCTTTCACATATGCTAATAAATAAATAATAATAATAATAATAATAGTCGTACATACCGATCAATCATCTCCTGATCTCTCGTTTTATCACCAAACTCCTCAATAATGCAATCCAAGTCATTATTTTATTACTATAACATCTCAAAAAAGCTCTGCAAATGTCCGTGTTCTCTGTGCGCTGACGCACTATCAGCCAGCTTGTTTACTATGACCGCCCCGTTATCTGATACCAGGGCCATGTATGACTATTCATGAAATACGCCTTTTTTTTTTTTTTTTTCGACTTGTCTTGGCTACTGTCGCTCCCACTCGGCAATAGAATGGTTTTCTCGACTTTTTCCGGTGAAAAAACGACTAAACACCCGTTTATTGCGTTGCTATAATGATGTCGGACCCAGTCCGACAAAGGACCTGAGAGGAATAATTGCAATGTCGGACCCAGTCCGACAATGGACCGCAAAGGGTTAACTGATTTTTAATTAAGTTTAGGAGTGCCCAATTATTTTACCCCCGATTAGCTCCCCAGTTTAGAACGTCCAATTATGTTCCCTCATGCAGTGATTCCCCGCACAGCGCAGGAGAACTGAAGGTTCAGCGGGCGTCCTCCGATCCCACGACCGAGCCAGCTTCCTCTTCTACACCCAGGAACTCGAGAGCTGATGTTAGCGAGCTACCGGCCTCTGGAGGACGCTCTGAGCTCACTGGGTGCCTGATCAGCAGGGTTCACCGTAGCGCGATGATGAGTCAGTCCTGGTGCCTCCATAACCCTGCGGGAGCACCAGGGCCACTCCCTCTGGTACAGTACGATCGTACGACTGGGATTCAGCGAGTGTACAGTGCGATTGTATGATTAGGGTTCAGTACTACTGGGGCTCAGCTCCTGAAGTTCTTTAGAGGTCCTGGCCTTGACATTTGACAGTGGGTTTGGATCAGGTGTCAGTGGTATGATGGGGTTCAGGAGGGACTGGTCAGTCTCTGGGGTTACCTGCAGTGATTTGGAGATCCTGGCCTTGGTGACCTCGTTGACCTGCGCCTGTCTGACTCGTCCGCTCCCTGACTTGCCCAGCTGACCCAGACTGAAGCCCAGATCCTCTTGATAGGCATCCTCTTCAATCTGCAACGAACAAACGAGAGAGAGAGAGAGAGAGAGAGAGAGAGAGAGAGGTTATAAACTTACTGCACACAGACATGCCTCTATCAATGAATAGCAATGTACAACAAAAGAGAGGCTTTAGCAAACTTCCTGCACAGACAGACATGCCACTGTACCACTAACAACGTACAACAAGAGAGGCTTTAGCAAACTTACAAAGACAGAAGCACACAGGATGGCCAGGTTTAAGGGAGTGCTAATTAATGCTTTAAAAAGCTACGTGTGATCAGTTAAGAGTTCACAAATTCCTGCCATCTGCTCATTTTTAATGACAATTTTATTTGTATTTGATGTGACATCAATTGTAAAGAATAAGGCTATTCAAACTGTTTTCCAATCAAATCAGTACTTTGGTTTGACAAGTGGAAAGACAAGATCTACACCCAATCATTTTTTTTTATTATTGCATCTGTAATCTAGAACAGCCCTCTTTTGGAACTCGGTGATCCATCAAGTCGGAAAGCGTTAATGCAAACTATTACCACCTCAGGGTAACGCTGCATTTCTCACACAATGATTGAAATGACTGCGTCCGTATCTCAAAATAAGGCAGTCTGGATATGAGGGGTGCGCTATAAAGACAGGCGTTTAGCTATCCTGATCCCAGACAGACAGATCAGCAAATGTCATGTGGTTTGCTTGCTTCCTGATCTCAGACAGACACACAGACACAGACAGACTGACCTCAGCGAACGTCATGTGGTTTGCTTGCTTCTTGATCTCAGACAGACACACAGACAGACACACAGACAGACAGACACACAGACACAGACAGACTGACCTCAGCGAACGTCATGTGGTTTGCTTGCTTCCTGATCTCAGACAGACACACAGACAGATACACAGACAGACAGACAGACAGACAGAGACACAGACAGACTGACCTCAGCGAACGTCATGTGGTTTGCTTGCTTCTTGATCTCAGACAGACACACAGACAGATACACAGACAGACAAACAGACACAGACAGACTGACCTCAGCGAACGTCATGTGGTTTGCTTGCTTCTTGATCTCAGACAGACACACAGACAGATACACAGACAGACAAACAGACACAGACAGACTGACCTCAGCGAACGTCATGCGGTTGGCTTGCTTCCTGATCTCAGTCAGACCCAAGCGCTCCTTCATCTTTCGATACCTGAGAGGAGGAGAGGAGATCACGGTTGAAACCATTTCCTCCGCTAGCAGTGCAGAGCTACTGGAGTCGACCTTAAATCAATTAACACCCCTTGTAACCAATTATAATTGACCCCGGGTCTGGGTGGGGGGGGGGGGGGGGGGGGGCGGTGACACTGACCTGCGGCCCCCTCTCTTCTTTCTCTGCCCGTCCAGGGGGGCTGGCAGAGGCTTCACCTGCTTGACTGGTGGGGGCTCCTGCCACTTATCAAACTTCCTCTCGATCTCCTCCTTCAGGTCATAGCCCACCTAGCAGACAGGACAGCGAGACTCAACACAGAGCTCAGAGACTCAAATCTCACCTGGTCTGCAAATCCATTACTTCTCTCTAAATGTCCAGTTTTGAAAGAAACATGTCACGGCAAACATGTATTTCTCTTTTAAAACACAGTATCTGGTAGCTGACTTGGTTAAAGAAGTCTGTTTGATACAAATGCTTTGAGATACTGTTGGGAGGGTGAAACTGTCCCCAGCCCTTCAATGGCTTCTTGTCTGTCACAAACCAACCAGCTGCTTCCCTTATCGACTGACATGCTCTCAGCCAGTAACATGCACCCAGGAAGTGTACATTTCATCTGAAAGGCAAAGAAAACTGAAACTTTCTTTAAAGTAATAGAAGTGTGCTGTAACATGCGATTTTCAAAACGGCACACGTGGGACCTACGCAACTAACAGAAAGGAGTGCTGCTCACACCTATTACTCAGATCAGTCTCTCCACAGGTGAGGGTCATTGGTGGCGATCAGGCTGATTTACCAGCCGCGTGTTTGGATCGCTGTTCTCCACAGAGTCCAGGAAAAGCAGCGATCATCACAAACCCAAGCAGCCGTTTCTTCACTCGTTTCACTCAATGGTAAATCAGCCCAGTCAACACCAATGGGGTCACACAGTTGCACAAAGTCAAATATTATTTGAAAATATTTAATTTTTTTGCAGAACAAATACTATTTGAAAATATTTAAAATATATGCGTTATATGAATATTTTTTTTTTTAACTATTCCTAAATAGTTAATGAATAATCAAAAACTAAAACCGAATTACCCGAAATGTTTAATTATGTACCAAGTCTTGCAATTACCACATGGTGGTTGAGGAGGATTTCTAACGAGGAAAATGATAAACATGCTCAATTCAATAACTTCAAAACAGACCATTAAAACCAGTGGTTAAAGATGTTTCATTGTTTTCAAACATTTACCCACTGAAATAAAATACTCAAATATTTCAACTAATTGATCAAATTAAATCTAATTGAAAGAGCAGTTTCCAAAACATAATTGAGTGGTTAACAAGGACAAGACTATACCTGCTTAGAATGCAGGATACTAATTAGGCTGCTGTATGTGACAGTCACATATTTATGAAGAGTTTAAAGTATTTCAATATATTTCAACTACTTTACTCCCATTTAAATATTTTCAAATAATAATTGCTTTCCACATTATTATTATTTATTAGGGTGTGTGAACTATGCATCAGCTGCAGAGTCACTTACAATTACGTCTCACCCGAAAGACGGAGCACAAGGAGGTGAAGTGACTTGCTCAGGGTCACACAATGAGTCAGTGGCTGAGGTGGGATTTGAACCGGGGACCTCCTGGTTACAAGGCCTTTTCAATATGTTTTTAATTATTTTCAAATAGTTACTTTTCACCAACCATATTTATAACTATTTATCCCAGACCTGATAATTACAATGACACAGGTGTGCCAGTGTTCAACTACAGTCACACTGTAATTGCAATTTCAATTGTAACTGACCCCAGGTCTGATGCCCATCTCCAGCTGGGAGCTGTGTGGAAGCAGCCTCACCTTGCCATCAGTGCTCTCGTGGAAGCTGTCCACTCGTGCTGCCAGCGTGCACTTCGCAGACACCAGACGAGCTGCTTTGCGACGCAGGTCCTGGAAAACAAAATCAAATCACTGGCTGAGGAACCGCACTGAAGCAGGGAGGCGGCCATATTGGTAAAGGCCGTGTTCAGGGTTACCAAAGGACTCCCTGTTCATTTGGGACAGGCTTTTCAACTCACACCCCAATGCATGCTGGTACCTTTCACTTGTTTCTTTGAGAAACAGGATTACACTTACCAGAATGCATTCGGGGCAAGGCTCAAACCTGAACTGTCCCAAGTGAACATGGAGTCATATGGTAATGCTAGCCATGTTATTTGTTTATTTAGCAGATGCCTTTATCCAAGGCGACTTACAGAGACTAGGGTGTGTGAACTATGCATCAGCTGCAGAGTCACTTACAACTACGTCTCACCCGAAAGACGGAGCACAAGGAGGTTAAGTGACTTGCTCAGGGTCACACAATGAGTCAGTGGCTGAGGTGGGATTTGAACCGGGGACCTCCTGGTTACAAGCCCTTTTCTTTAACCACTGGACCACACAGCCTGCACAGAAATGACTGTACAGGAGATGCTAGACACAGTCTTACCAGCGGCAGGGAGTGAAGAACGTCTCTGTGGTAGAAGTACCGAGTTTGGGAGGACAGGCACATTGTAAATGGGGGAGGGGTTCCACTGTGGTAGATGCAGACAGAGTGAGGGGACAGACAGACAGACAGACAGACAGCCTCTTACCGTTGGCAGTGCCTGCACAATGTCGCTGTGGTAGATGTATCCAGTGTGAGGGAGCAGGGAGGTGGTGCTGAACCCAGACAGGGATCTCCTCTGGGCTCCCAGCAGCATCAGGTTACAGGCCGGCATCTTGGACAGGTTAGTCAAGCCTCCTGCTACCCCTGCGGAGGAGAGCGGAGTGAACATGAGAGAGCTGGGCTGGGGGGCTCATGGTTTAGAGCAGTGAACATGGGAAGAGCTGGGCTGGGGAGCTCATGGTTTAGAGCAGTGAACATGGGAAGAGCTGGGCTGGGGGGCTCATGGTTTAGAGCAGTGAACATGAGAGAGCTGGGCTGGGGGGCTCATGGTTTAGAGCAGTAAACATGGGAAGAGTTGGGCTGGGGAGCTCATGGTTTAGAGCAGTGAACATGAGAGAGCTGGGCTGGGGGAGCTCATGGTTTAGAGCAGTGAACATGAGAGAGCTGGGCTGGGGAGCTCATGGTTTAGAGCAGTGAACATGAGAGAGCTGGGCTGGGGGAGCTCATGGTTTACAGCAGTGAACATGAGAGAGCTGGGCTGGGGGAGCTCATGGTTTAGAGCAGTGAACATGAGAGAGCTGGGCTGGGGGAGCTCATGGTTTAGAGCAGTGAACATGAGAGAGCTGGGCTGGGGAGGTTTGGCTCTAGATAACACGAGCTGGAGCGGGGAGGGACGGATGGACGGTGCTCAGTTTTAATATGATTTGTGTTAGTGTATATTTTATATGTTTCAAACATATTCTACCTTAGCACTTCTCTTACACTGTCTCGTACACGAGGTATTCAGGACATTTTACTGAAGCTCTACAGCCACTAGAGGCACGAGCCCACTGCTTTGGACAGTATACCCTACTCCAGTTGTACATAATGTATAACAATATGGCAGCGGATTTTATTAACAACTTTTGTTTACGTAATATGCATTATACAAATCAAAAGATCGAATTTTGCATGCAAGGGACATGTAATGTGTGATTTATAGTATTCACACATTGTCAAACAGTTTCTGTTAACAGGAAGAAAAAACAAAACAAAATCAAGTGCGTGAACCCGTCTGACGAACCTTTGAAGGTTTAAAACAATCTTCGAATCCCTGGCTAGCGAATGAATCTTTGGACACAGCCCAAGTACACTGACATTCTTCTTTCAGAAATGGGAATTATCAAGGGGAGCTACATATTACACTGCAATGGGTACATTTCACAGACACCCCCACTCGACCTCTCCGCTCCTCCTGCACTAGAAGACTGGCTCTACCTCCGCTACGCTCCCCTGCCTCCAGAGCCCGCTCCTTCTCCACCCTTGCTCCGCAGTGGTGGAATGACCTTCCTACAGATGTCAGGACTGCCCAGTCCCTGACCACATTCCGGCGCCTCCTCAAGACTCACCTCTTCAAACAGCACCTGTAGAACTCCTCTGTTGTATCCTGGGACACTATCACCCTTCATTTAAATGTGATTTATTTTGCTCTTATCTGCCCCCTATTTTACTGCATTTAATCCTGTACTTCAGAATACTGTAATCTGCCAAGTGTTTAACCTGTAGTATTTTGTATTTAATCATATCCTTATGTAACTATCACTATTTAATCATATCCTGATGTAACTATCACTATTATCTGCTGTATTATTGAATTGTGGTTTGTAACACTTGAACAAAAGTTATTGTATTTATCTTGCTCTTATTGTATTACTTGTATTGTAACACTTGAAATGTATTTGCTTGCGATTGTAAGTCGCCCTGGATAAGGGCGTCTGCTAAGAAATAAATAATAATAATAATAAATTGTGAAATCCACGATAAACGTGAAAAAATGCAGCCTTAAATCATATGGCATTGGAATGCAGGCAGACAATCATGAAGCAGGCAATTACTGCATAGGCGGTTATATAGATATATCACATAGATGTAAATCTCAGTGTGACATACAGACACCTCTGGTGATACACATTTCCAGCAGGGGGTTGATAAAAACACTACAGGCAGTTTGATGGTCACAGCAGACAGACAGGCACTGTTTAGTTACCCATGATTTTGGCAGCAGACGAGGCCCCCACAATGATTGACAGGTTGGGCGCGATGAAGGACATCCTGGACTCCACATACTCGTAGATCCTGTGCTTCGATTGGTTGAGCTCCAGGGCCATGTCACAGGCTTCCACCAATCGGATCAGCTCATCCTCCGCTAGCATCGTACTGAGAGAGAGAGAGCCAACAAAATCATTCCGTGCTCTCGAACCAATTCTGCACTTCCATGAGCCACACAGGCCCCAATGTGGAGTTTTTAAAGTAATACATATTATAGCAAAACACGTATTATCATTTTAATACATCTGGTACTACACAGGGTTAGAGAAAGTTCTCTGTTTGTTTGCCTTGCCTTCCAGGAAGTCTGTTACTGGTTTACTTCCTTGGTCAAATCATGTTTCTGGCTGAAAGCAAGTTATTCAGTAAGGGAAGCAGCTACGTGGTTATTGACAGGAAAGCAGCCAGTGAAGGGGTTTGCACATTCATTTTAAAACTGCACATTCCAGGCCTCTATAATGAATGGATTCACAGCACTTTGTCATCTACAATCACCGAGGTTTAAAAGGTAAATCAGCAAAGAGAAATCCTAAACAGGGTTGTATTTTACAGAGCGTTTAAATGAAAATGTCCAGTTTTGTGTGCACGGATTTTAAAGTTTTATCAGAGTGTCTTTAAGGACTCGCCCAGACCGGCCAGCTCAGCTATCCCCGGGGAAGGCAGTTTTGTCCAGCCTCTTTCACACACTCACCCCTGCGTGGTGGACGCAGTCACGCTGACCACCATGATGGTGGCGTTGGTCAGGATCTGCTGCAGATTCTCGTTGTTCTTGCACTTATCCAGGTTATTACCCAGCTCCTGAGGAAAGGGAACAAACAGAGTTGGAGACTAATCGGAGATCTGTACCGACGACTAGATACAAATCTGCGGATAACGGAACTCCTCAGAAATCACAGAATTTGCAGGATGTGCTATTTCCCCATATTTTGCAGCTGCATCGTTATAATTATCATAAACAGACTGCTAAAGTGATCTGAAATATATAACTTGGTTTTTCTTTTCTGGTTTTGTTAAATTAACAGATGTTTTGTCTTCTTCAAAAGGTAGTTCATTAAAAAAGACTGGAGTTGAGGCTTTGAAAATGCGGTCCAATAAGGTGGCTCATGTGATGTGATGTTTGAGTTTCTAAAGATTTCACTGACAAATGGATATCAAACAATCTATACTTCCAATTTAATATAGGATTGTGTTTGATTTTCATTTTTAGAAGCCATTAATACAAATACTAAAACACACAAGATGCAGAACACTCTGCAGATATCTACTCAAAATGTAAACCAATACATTGAAGCGTGCCTCTTATCAAGAATGTTAATGTCACTCTCCTCTTATCACTGGACTGACATGCCCAGCCACAACAGAATGGGAGTCAATGGGGACCGGCTTCTGATAAGAGCACATTGGTTACCATCACAGTCACACCACTGAATTGTACCGCACTAAATATCACTCTGGGAATGACCAGGCAGGCGATTAGAAGTGTGACAAGGAAGTGGCTGCACTGTACTTAAAATATAAAGCTTTACAAACTTTAGGGTGGCCGAGTTGGGTGAATAGAGGGCTCTCATTGTGTCCATTAGGTGTATGCTGGAAATGCTGCAAGTTACCTTACATCTCTGTTAGAGACATGTGACTAATGCACCAAGATTTAAAATCCTTCAACTGAGCTCCACTATGGGCCAACGTGCCTTTGTAGATCAGGCATCTCATCTTAGCAATTCACTGCCTTCAATAAAGATCAGCCTCTTCACAATATATTTTTAAACCATTCATAAATATGTATTTTTTTCTGCTTTAATAAATAATGCTTAAAATCGTGAAATACATATTTAGACTGTGAAATAAGCTATTTTTCCTGCAAAAAAAAATACAGCCCTAATTTCACTGTGCTTGTGAGCTGGATTTGAACCCAGAGTGAGTGAGTGAGGGTTAGGGTGGGTTAGGGTTTGAGTGAGTGAGGGAGGGGGGGAGGGTGTGAGGGAGGGGGGGAGGGGGGGAGGGTGTGAGGGAGGGAGGGGGGGGAGGGTGTGAGGGAGGGAGGGTGTGTGAGGGTGGGAGGGAGGGTGTGAGTGAGGGAGGAAGGGAGGGTGTGAGAGTGAGGGAGGGAGAGAGTGAGGGAGGGAGGGAGGGTGTGAGTGAGGGAGGGAGGGAGGGTGTGAGAGTGAGGGAGGGAGAGAGTGAGGGAGGGAGGGAGGGTGTGAGTGAGTAAGGGAGGGAGGGTGTGAGTGAGGGAGGGTGTGAGTGAGGGAGGAAGGGAGGGGTCTCACCTGCACAGTCCTGATGTAGTCCAGCGAGTTTGGCACCAGTGATTCTAACTCCGGGAAGCGCTTGGAGTATTTGTCACGAACAAACTTGTGGATGATATCTGAGAAACAAACAGAAACAGAGTTTAGAAACCTTCCAGTCTCTCAATCTACAGTGATCTTATTGACCGTGGGTCTGGTCTTGATTTATTGAGCTCTTAACCAAAAAGCTCTGCTCTGTTACACATGTGGCATGTATATGTAGAGACAGGGACAGGCAATCTGTAGGGATGGGAATTTGAAACTCCAAAGAAGTGGTTCATCGTTGAAGAATACGCTAGACGTATAATCAGTCACGTACACAAATTTCACCAAACGCATATTTGAATGGATTAATTTATCATCAGCAGTCCGTCGCGTATCCGACTGCTCTAGTGCCACAGGAAGGGCAGATATTATAAAAAGGAAGGGGTTTGGCAATCGCCTCCAAGTAGTTTTTCTAATTGGTGCAACAGAAATTTTGACACAGGGGCGGGTTTTGTTCATTGGTGCACTGTGTGTTCATGCAGAGAGATAGATATAGATATATATAGATATATATAGATATATATAGATATATATATATATATAAAATAAAATGGCATCTCTAAAACAAAGGAACGAGGCGAAGTATTTTGAGGAACCGGACTAGAAAACCGTGGTATTATTATTATTATTTATTTCTTAGCAGACGCCCTTATCCAGGGCGACTTACAATTGTTACAAAGTATCACAGTACAAGTTATCACATTATAAAATATCACATTACAGAATATCATAATACAGATAAGAGCGGTTATGAAAATACAACAAGATCAAATTCAAGTAAGAGAAAAATAAATACAGTAAATTATAAGTAGAGCGAGTTTGACCAAGAGCAGTTAAAACTTAATAAATATTTGCTTATGAGTCAAGTCCTGTATGAGCACGCAGTAAGGATGATAAATGGGCGAGAATGATTTCAAATAAGAGCAAATACAGAAAACGTGAATGCGGATACCTACAAGAGTAAAATCAAATACAAGACACAGTAAGTAGTTGTAGCTAGGAGAGTTGAATGCAGCAAGATATGGAGCAGTTCAGTGCAAGCACAAGCTGATGCAAGTACTGGTACAGCTGGGTGCCGTCCAGTCCAGCATAGTGGAGAGTGGTGAGGTTTACAGATGCTGTCTGCACAGCTGTGTCTTGAGGAGGCGCCGGAAGGTGGTCAGGGACTGAGCGGTCCTGATATCCGTGGGTAGGTTGTCCCACCACTGAGGGGCAAGGGTGGAGAAGGAGCGGGCTCTGGAGGCGGGGGAGTGGAGGGGGGTACAGCTAGCCTGCCAGAGGTATGTAAATAATTGTCAGACAATTGTCATACCACAAAACCACAAGTTCAATGCTTCACCATTTGAAATGAAAACATTCAGAATTACTGTGGATGGAGTTACTGCAGTAAAAAGCAGACATCCATAATACAGAACTTTCCAGATGGCGACCGACATTTATTTAGACCCTTGCATCCCTGTGAATACGTATAACACGATTTTAAAAGGAATTTATTTATTTATTTTTTAAATATTAATTCAGGGAATGCAACTGAATAACTAGATTATGTATAGGCTTTAATTTATCAGTACTCTTTTACGCAAGAATGTATTGGAATCTGTGCATTTATTAGATTCTGCAACGTGTAACTTTTTTTTTTCTTTTAAATTATTGGTTTTGTTTTTTTAATATAATTTTTAAAAAAAAGTATATTTTATTCACTTTGTGCTCACAGGGCCTGCACAGATACATCAATAGTGCAGTACAAACACAAAGAGAGACATTTACTAAGATGAAAACAGTACAAATGCTTTTAGAAAGACTATATTTCCATTGGGATTTTTTTTAAGATTCTATAGATTTTTACATTACATGCAGGACGGCCGCTAGAAGACCGTTACCTTTATTAAAAATGTGCACGGATGAATCTACTGGTTTAATCAACTAATGCCTAAAAACAAACCGATCAAAAATTTGAATCGAGTGACAGTCCTTATTTCAATATATACTTTGATGCGTACGTGTTTTTGTAGCGTTGTAGTTGAGTCTTTGCGATGTTAAAACGTTATTTGCTTATTTAGGGTTTATTTGCTTATAAAATCCTAACCAGGGCTGTCTGTATACATCAGAGTGCAATATAAAAAGTGTGAGTCTGCATGTAGATACGGTTTAAAAACGCTGACACCTGCACAGCATTTAAACATTCATAAAAATGAACCAGAAGCACACCCCTAGCAATCTGGTTTGGGACAGTTCTCTCTCACTCACTCAGCTCGTTATCAATCTCCACAGTCAGGTTGTTGGCATCGACAATCAGTCTGTACTCAGGGTCCGCTTCAACAGGACCAGTCACTAGAGGGAGACAGAGAGGACACAGATTATTTTATAAAATAAATCAGCTCACATAAATCAAATGGAAAGCAGTTATCAGTTCACCAAAATCCTAAACATACAGGAACTCCCTTGTGTCTCTCTAAACCCCGTATCCTTGCACTACTATAATGTCATTGTAGATACAAATTGTTTTATTCCTAACTTGTTACTAATTCGAGCAGTATTTGCACTTAGTGTAAAGTACACTTTTTAAATATTGTTTTTGCCCTGTAACACCTGTTAGTCGCCTTGGATAAAGGTGTCTGCAAATAAACTAATAATAATGCTAATAACATTAATAATAATAATAATAATAATAATAATAATAATAATAATAATAATAATAATAATCAACAACAACATAGAAGAAAAATTTGGGAATTAAAAAAGACCATTTGGCCCATCAAGGCTCTTCCCTTGTTAGCACACCATTGTCTACTGGAGGGATCTAAATAACCATTAAAAATAAAAAAACAGAAGTATTCAGACATATTGCATGGGCTGTTCTGCTGTTTAAATTTTAATTTAGTACTAGTTATTACAGTTATTAAAGGTCTTATGTGATTACAGAAGGCTGTACTGTTCTCCTTTAGATTACAAGTCTATTCACTGTGAGAAAAGGTATGAAAATAAAAAGTGGAAGACATAGTCTCAAGAGACTGGAGGAGCAGTAAAGCCACAGCGACCTCAGAGACTGGAGGAGCAGTAAAGCCACAGCGACCTCAGAGACTGGAGGAGCAGTAAAGCCACAGCGACCTCAGAGGCTGGAGGAGCAGTAAAGCCACAGCGACCTCAGAGACTGGAGGAGCAGTAAAGCCACAGCGACCTCAGAGACTGGAGGAGCAGTAAAGCCACCGCGACCTCAGAGGCTGGAGGAGCAGTAAAGCCACCGCGACCTCAGAGACTGGAGGAGCAGTAAAGCCACCGCGACCTCAGAGACTGGAGGAGCAGTAAAGCCACCGCGACCTCAGAGTCTGGAGGAGCAGTAAAGCCACCGCGACCTCAGAGACTGGAGGAGCAGTAAAGCCACCGCGACCTCAGAGACTGGAGGAGCAGTAAAGCGACAGCAAACTCAGAGACTGGAGGAGCAGTAAAGCGACAGCGACCTCAGAGACTGGAGGAGCAGTAAAGCGACAGCGACCTCAGAGACTGGAGGAGCAGTAAAGCGACAGCGACCTCAGAGACTGGAGGAGCAGTAAAGCCACCGCGACCTCAGAGACTGGAGGAGCAGTAAAGCCACCGCGACCTCAGAGACTGGAGGAGCAGTAAAGCCACCGCGACCTCAGAGACTGGAGGAGCAGTAAAGCCACCGCGACCTCAGAGACTGGAGGAGCAGTAAAGCCACCGCGACCTCAGAGACTGGAGGAGCAGTAAAGCCACCGCGACCTCAGAGACTGGAAGCTGACCAATCACGTCACAGGATTGTTCCAATTTACAACAGATAATATTACTCACATATAGTGCACAAACAAAGTGCTATGAAATGTTCACAAAGAGCTCACAAAAAGAGGACTGGTTCATATTTCTGAAAGTGGCGACCAGTCAACCGATTTGACTGTGTCTACCTCCACTATTCCACTTGCTGTACCCCTCATGTGATCAGCATGCTTTATGACAACCTCGGAAACGTTTGTTACCTTCAGAACTTTTCCGTTGTTTCTCGACATACTCTCCAACCTTCTCCATGATGTCTGAAAACTGTGGACAGACAAGAGGGAGTCAAGAAACTGGCATCTGCTCATTTCAATAATACTACTATATGATGTCTGAAAACTGTGGACAGACAAAGAGAAACTGGCACCTGCTCATTTCTCCTGATCATTTCATTATTAATAATAGACTTCATTGAGGGGAGCTCTGAACCCCAGGACTGGGTGCAGCAGCAGCAGCAGCAGGGCTAGTGTGAGTTTGTAACCCTGCTCAAACTCCTGGCTCCTGATCATTACAATATTAATAATAATAATGCTAGACTTCATTGAGGGGAGCTCTGAACCCCAGGACTGGGTGCAGCAGCAGCAGGGCTAGTGTGAGTTGGTAACCCTGCTCAAGCTCCTGGCTCCTGATCATTACAATATTAATAGACTTCATTGAGGGGAGCTCTGAACCCCAGTACTGGGTGCAGCAGGGCTGGTGTGAGTTTCTAACCCTGCTCAAACTCCTGGCTGCTGATCATTTCAATATTAATAGACTTCATTGAGGGGAGCTCTGAACCCCAAAACTGGGTGCAGCAGCAGCAACAGCAGGGCTAGTGTGAGTTTGTAACCCTGCTCAAACTCCTGGCTCCTGATCATTTCAATATTAATAAACTTCATTGAGGGGAGCTCTGAACCCCAGTACTGGGTGCAGCAGGGCTGGTGTGAGTTTCTAACCCTGCTCAAACTCCTGGCTGCTGATCATTTCAATATTAATAGACTTCATTGAGGGGAGCTCTGAACCCCAGGACTGGGTGCAGCAGCAGCAGCAGCAGCAGCAGCAGGGTTAGTGTGAGTTTGTAACCCTGCTCAAGCTCCTGGCTCCTGATCATTTCAATATTAATAGACTTCATTGAGGGGAGCTCTGAACCCCAGGACTAGGTGCAGCAGGGCTGGTGCGAGTCCTGCTTGATAAAGTTTAGGAGTGGAGAGGCAGGAAGGCGCCGGTGGCAGATCTGGGGTCAATTCCAATTGTAATTGTGCAATTCCAATGTAATTGAACCTCGACACACCTGCGCAATTGAAATTGTACCACATCATTGATCGATTACACTTCAATTAAGCATTTATTTGTCATTCGACCCCATCTGTTTGATAAAGTAAGTGATAAGAGTATATTTCTGCATTTGCACCCGTGATTACTGTCTGGTTATTTAGAATAAAGAGTAAACATGTTCATGTGTAGTTTGTTACTTTAGTGTAATTGTAATTACTGTAGCAGAATTGCAACCAACTGTAGCTGAACAAAACAGCATTGTAATTGCAATGCATGCAAACAGTGCTGCTGTAATTGTGATGCTCTGCAGTGTCCTACCCCCTGGCTGTGCCTCAGCTTGGCAATGCTGCTGTAATGGAAATTCAACCCGTCAATCTTTATGATAGCACCCTTCACAACAGAGTTCTCACAGAGAGCTTCATAGGGTGAAAATTAAAAAACATTGTCAATTCAGATCAGAATCCAGCAGGCAACAGGAATACAACATTTAATCCAATAAAACAGTAAGAACAGAATAAAAGGTGCAGACAAGTCATTTTTAAGATAAACAGGCTAGGTTATAAAAATGTGTCTTTAGTCTTGTTTTACAAAGGGCAATGGCTGGTGCTTCCCTTATGGAACGAAGCAGTTTATTCCAAAGTTTAGGAGCCCTGTAGCTGGAAGCTCTACCGCCTGTATTTAAATAAAATCATCTTCTGGGTAACGAGCAATCCAGCGCCTTGTGATCGGAGTGGTCACCTGGGAACATATGGGATCAGCAACTCATTCAAGTAACATGGGACTGAAGCTTTTATGGTTTTGTAAGTTATTAACAGGACCTTAAAATCAATCCTGAACCGAACTAGAAGCCAGTGTAGGGATGCTAAGATAGGTGTGATATTGTATTTTTGTTGAGTGCGGTGCAGTGTCCTACCCCCTTGCTGTGCCTCAGCTTGGCGATGCTTGTGACGCTCTCCGCTCCGCTGAAGTCCGTCTCCATCTCCTCCTGGATATCCTCCAGCTCCGGGCCGCTCTCCTCCCCCAGCCCGCTGCCTCCTTCCCCGTCTCCTCTCTCCTCTTCATCACGCGCTTCCTCGAGGTCAGCTAAGAGCTCGTCCGCCAGAGACATCCTGAC
Source organism: Acipenser ruthenus (assembly GCF_902713425.1). Taxonomy (NCBI): domain Eukaryota; kingdom Metazoa; phylum Chordata; class Actinopteri; order Acipenseriformes; family Acipenseridae; genus Acipenser; species Acipenser ruthenus. Next base: position 787,236 of record NC_081247.1, on the reverse strand, counting down.
AGGGCTTCACGCTCACAGGGTCCTTCAGAAGAGACAACACCGTTACTGGAGTTACAGTCAGGGTTCAGCCTCACACACTCACAGGGTCCCTCAGAAGACACAACACCATTACTGGAGTTACAGTCAGGGTTCAGCCTCACGCTCACAGGGTCCTTCAGAAGAGACAACACAGTGACTGGAGTTACAGTCAGGGTTCAGCCTCACACTCACAGGGTCCTTCAGAAGAGACAACACCGTTACTGGAGTTACAGTCAGGGTTCAGCCTCACACTCACAGGGTCCCTCAGAAGAGACAACACCGTTACTGGAGTTACAGTCAGGGTTCAGCCTCACACTCACAGGGTCCCTCAGAAGAGACAACACCGTTACTGGAGTTACAGTCAGGGTTCAGCCTCACACTCACAGGGTCCCTCAGAAGAGACAACACCGTGACTGGAGTTACAGTCAGGGTTCAGCCTCACTCACAGGGTCCTTCAGAAGAGACAACACCGTTACTGGAGTTACAGTCAGGGTTCAGCCTCACACTCACAGGGTCCCTCAGAAGAGACAACACCGTGACTGGAGTTACAGTCAGGGTTCAGCCTCACACTCACAGGGTCCCTCAGAAGAGACAACACCGTTACTGGAGTTACAGTCAGGGTTCAGCCTCACACTCACAGGGTCCCTCAGAAGAGACAACACCGTGACTGGAGTTACAGTCAGGGTTCAGCCTCACTCACAGGGTCCTTCAGAAGAGACAACACCGTTACTGGAGTTATAGTCAGGGTTCAGCCTCACACTCACAGGGTCCTTCAGAAGAGACAACACCGTTACTGGAGTTACAGTCAGGGTTCAGCCTCACACACTCACAGGGTCCCTCAGATGAGACAACACCGTGACTGGAGTTACAGTCAGGGTTCAGCCTCACACACTCACAGGGTCCTTCAGAAGAGACAACACCGTGACTGGAGTTAGTCAGGGTTCAGGTCAATTCCTTTTAAAATCCATCCCCAATTCGAATTCCCATCTAAACAATTCCAACACATCACTGATTAAAACAGCAGTTCGCAGGATTAGCTTCTCACAGTGGCAACAAATTACTTAAAACTGAAGTCACTCTTTGTTAGTCAATTAAATTGCTAATCACAACAATTGTGTCTCTAAAATATAACTACCAAGTCCTTCAAAAGGAATTGAAAGAAGAAACTGGCCCTCAACCCTGTTTACAGTCAGAGCCACGTTATATAACAGCTTGTCATCATACTGAAATATCCTGGCCAGAACATAAAGGGATTCAATGTACAGAAGGAAAGTAGCGGATACCAAATACAATGAAACGACTGCATCTTCACAGCACAGACTCCCGCATTCATCATGTCTGTGTTTAAGAACTGTGAGTTTGCTTTGTTGTAGACCTGCGTGTACAGAAGTAGACTAATAAATGACAACGAAATGCAACTTTATCTGAACGAAGAAAATAACTACAGTAAATAATAAAGCACAGTGAGAACAAACATGTTTTGATATTTGAGGCCAAAGATTCCTCAACTGTATTTTATTTTTCAAAGCATGGGGGTTTAGAGTTCTTTGAAAGGACTTTACAATGGCTATTCTATTAATATAACTTAATACAGACATGGTAATAGATAGAGCCTAGGATTTCTGTTTGTGTCGTCGACAGAAATAGATCGTCTTCTCCCGTTAAAATGTTAAAATTCAACAAACCGAACCCCATACATACATTTATAGAAGTTTCATTTGAATTCTGGATTTTTTACCTTTTCAACGCAGGGTTGCTCTTCTCTCAAATCTTTCCACTCGCAGGAAGGACTGACAAATCAACTATCACCTGTTTTTATTTTAATTGGATTGCCAAAAAATAATAATTTGCAAACGTGCTCCTCCTCGCTTCTCACAAACACAAGCACTACGTTCCTGCTGTTGGCGTGAGATTTATGCGTCACACTCCTTCGCGGCGCCACTGCAGGATGTTCCATAGAGTTCAATGGAATCTATGGTAGGTACAGACCTCCCGTGATGATCGCCCCCTTCTGGTTGAAACAGGTATTGCAATCCACTGAAACAGTGTACTGTATTGCTGTTCTAACTCAAAATGTAATGGTCAAAACAAAACGTTTACCACAGCCCCCTGTCTTAGAACTTTCACATTATATTTGGGTATAATCTGGTTTATTTTATATACATTTTACATATATGCCTTGACCAGACTGCACCCAGCTACCTCCAGACCCTCATCTCTCCCTACACCCCCACTCGTCCTCTCCGCTCCGCCTGCACTAGAAGACTGGCTCTACCTCCGCTACGCTCCCCTGCCTCCAGAGCCCGCTCCTTCTCCACCCTCGCCCCGCAGTGGTGGAACAACCTTCCTACAGATGTCAGGACTGCCCAGTCCCTGACCACATTCCGGCGCCTCCTTAAGACTCACCTCTTCAAACAGCACCTGTAGAACCCCTCTGTTTTTCCCCTGGGACATTATCACCCTTCCTTAAATGTGCTTTACTTGCTCTTATCTGCTCTCTATTTTACTGCATTTAATCCTGTACTTCAAGTACTGTAATCTGTCAAGTGTTATTTAATCTGTAGTATTTTGTATTTAATTATATCCTGATGTAACTATCACTGACACTCTTATCTGCTCCGTTATTGAATCATATTTTGTCATACTTGTTCATGGTAGAACCAAAGTCATTGTATTTATCTTGCTCTTAATTGTATTATTACTTGTACTGTAACACTTGAAATGTATTTGTTTACGACTGTAAGTCGCCCGGGATAAGAGTGTCTGCTAAGAAATAAATAATAATAATTGACTCGCCTACCCTTGAATGCTAATCTTATTTGATTTTATTTCTGTAGTAGGTGCACTGAAGACGATGTACAGTAGATACTAAGGAATTCGATTTTTATGTTTACCACTAAAGCAGTAAGTGACAGATACAAAAAATACCTTTCTTTCTTTCTTTCTTTCTTTCTTTCTTTCTTTCTTTCTTTCTTTCTTTCTTTCTTTCTCTTTTTCTATTTTTTCTTGCAGAATGTATTAAACAGATACACAGACTATATCTGATAAATAAGCTCTTCATATACAGCAGGCTGTGTGGTCCAGTGGTTAAAGAAAGGGGCTTGTAACCAGGAGGTCCCCGGTTCAAATCCCACCTCAGCCACTGACTCATTCTGTGACCCTGAGCAAGTCACTTCACCTCCTTGTGCTCCGTCTTTCGGGTGAGACGTAGTTGTAAGTGACTCTGCAGCTGATGCATAGTTCACACACCCTAGTCTCTGTAAGTCGCCTTGGATAAAGGCGTCTGCTAAATAAACAAATAATAATACAGATAGACAGTTCAGTATAAGACATAACATTTTATTTTTTTTCCAAATGCTTTTTTTTTCAATGTTTCACAGTTTTTTATTTTATTTTTTTTTACAGTATTTTGTTCAGTTTTGTTAAAATGTTCAACTATTTCATTAAAACAATACAGCTTTTCGCTAACAGTAAACATACACATTTTTATGAGAAGAATCAAAACATAATTTCAGATTATTCTTCTTGTTTTTTTATGTTTTGGAAATGTTGGCTAACCGAAAAAATTCAAGAACACGCTTTAAAAACACAATCAATGTAATTCCTTTTTGTTTTAACATGTTGGCAATTGTGAATTCATAGCTGGTGAAACCTAAAGCAGAACTTTGAAATAATGGTCTCACGTTCCTAATGAAGCCCGTCTGACTCCCACAGGAATAACACCTGACTATCTTCTGCACTTTTTGAAATCATTCATTTTGATGCACTGTTCCAGCAAATGGGTAATCTGGTGCCTCACCTGATTAAAGTGATCAGTTTGCAAGCCTTGCTTTCAGATAGTGTTGCATTTCTTAAGTCACATGGAGGGTTCCCCGCCCCTTCAACAGCTTGTCATTAACCAATCAGCTACTTCCCCTACCGACTGACATGCTTTCATCCAGTTACATGCTTTGACCCAGAAGACACTGCGGAGGTGAAATGACCTAGGGAGTGCAGGTGTAATAGATTTCCTTGGAGGAAGGCATGGAACTGAGAACTTTATGCAATCTACTGTAATACCAGATCATGTCAATAAAAACTCATGTTTTTTATAACATGTGTTCCTGTCAAAACTTCGCGTTTGAGGCAGATGTAGCTAAATGGGTGAAAAATGGGTGAGAAGTGCTAACAAATTATATAAAATCCATTCTCTTTCCTCTATTAGCTTTATTAACATGATCACCAGCCCCTCCCTTTAAAGGAGCACTGACCATCTTTAAAATCCATTCTCTTGCCTCTTATTAGCTTTATTAACATGATCACCAGCCCCTCCCTTTAAAGGAGCACTGACCATCTTTAAAATCCATTCTCTCACCTCTTATTAGCTTTATTAACATGATCGCTGGTTGTCATGTACTCTGATGAGAATCGTTTAGTTCTTCAATTAGTTTTCTCCGTTATTCTTCATTATTTTATGATATATATATATATATATATATATATATATATATATATATATATATATATATATATATATATATGTCATATTTCAAACCCAACGCTACAGATGCATCATTGTATGCTGCATCATTGTAATCTCTTTGCATTTCCTTTACTATGGTGTTCGCAATCATTCAGAGTGGTTCTATATGGAGTTATCATGTTGCTCTAAATCTTCCTTTCAGTTTGCCTGTACAATCCTACATGCCTTCCTCAGTCCATTCAAATCACGACCTTTCAATTAGCCCCGCCTACCCTGCATATAAACAGGCGGAGTTGTGAGGTCACACTGTCACATGATTTGAATGAAACGAGGGAGGCTGTTTGACACGCCCCCAGACGAGCTCAGAGCCGGGTAGAGGCAGATTTAGAGAGGAATGGCTGTAACTCAACACTGGAGCCGCCGTGCTGGCTTTCTGTTCCCACAATACACCACTCACTCGTTCCAATCAAACCACCGCATCTTCATAGGAAATGCTAATAAGAGGGAAGAGAATGGGTTTTAAAGTCTGGTGAGCGCTCTGTTAAAGATTTAACATTTGTATGATTTGTGTTTGCAGTGGCTCGGAGTGCTTCTCATGGCAATTCATCAAAGGCTGTGCTTTTAAGTCTGCGATAGACATGTGCAGCACAGACTACGTCAGTGTTGCTGTAGGGGTAAGAGCCATCTAGTGATCTGCCACTTTGGATCAAGTTTCCGTTTGTTGTGCTGGCAATACACTCGCTGTGCACTAGATGGCGCTGATGCTTACTAACACAAGGACACTTTGGCCCATCTAGCCTAAGTTTCATATATCTATGGCAGGCAGGTTTGGGGTAATTTCCTGTTTTTCAGTTCCAATTCGAATTCCCTTTTAATCAATTCCAATTCCCTTTCATGACACAGGCATTATTAAGCAAACATTTATACAACTTGTCAAACACATGTACAACTTGCACTGTATCTTTTCAGTTTTCCCCAGTGCTTTCCCTGTGGTTATACTATACAGTTACCATAGTTTACCCTGGTTTGTTTATTAACATGCTTTACCACACCTCTCAGTGCTTCACAATGCTTCCCTATGCTTTACCAGACCTCTCTGTGCTTTACAATGCTTCCCTATGCTTTACCAGACCTCTCTGTGCTTTACAATGCTTCCCTATGCTTTACCAGACCTCTCTGTGCTTTACAATGCTTCCCTATGCTTTACCAGACCTCTCAGTGCTTTACAATGCTTCTCTATGCTTTACCACACCTCTCAGTGCTTTACAATGCTTCTCTATGCTTTACCATGCTTTCACTGTGCCTTGTTACACATGGCTATGCTTTCACTGTGGGACTCTTTTATAAGGATTGACCTGTGCTATTTCACAATGTTGGGTTCAATAGAAAGTGCTGCGTGTTGAATTTCCGATCAGCCTGAACACAAGGAGATAAAAACACAATGACAAATAAGACATTATTATTTTCAATCCCTCACCCTCCCAACCCCCCCAAATATATATACACTCCCCTCAGGTTTTGGGATGCATGAATCAATACAGAACACTCAGGCATCTCGCTGGGTGCCTTAAATCTCTTGGCATCTCTGAACAGATCATGCTGCCCCCTCTTCAAACACATACTGTAGTGGCTGCTGAAAATGTGAAAGATGAACGTGTCTCAGAACCCCCTGCAGTGTTTTCAAGAAACTCCTTACTTTATCTGTGCTGTGTCTCGTGGTGTTCTTATTGCAGCAATATATTGTTTCGATATATTTTATTCACACGTCACAGGGAGAGTGATCTGGATACACGGCGATCCTTCGAAGAGAAACTGAGTAATACACATTTTTCACTAAATCTGCTTTTAACCGGCTTTGAGCTCACCTGGAGGCGTCAACCCACCTCCCTCGTTTCATTCAAATCATGTGAATGTGGCCTTTCCACACAGCCTACTCTGTCGAGGTCAGGGGTAGGCAACCTTGGCTCTTCCGATCCATTCCACTGCAGGACTTCGCTCCAACCAGACCTTATTTAATTGACCCTGTTGGAGGTTAATTACATAACTATAGGTCTGGTTGGAACCAAGTCCTGCAGTGGAATGGATTGGAAGAGCCAAGGTTGCCTACCCCTGGTCTAGGTATATCTAGAGTAGGCAGGGCTAACTGAAAGGTCATGATTTGAATGGACTGAGGAAGGCTGGTCAGGTGGCATTTAGGATTCGCCAGGCAAGCTGAAAGGTAGATTTAGAGCAAAATGATGAATATAAATTCTCAATATTGTGGCAACAGAACCACATTTAGAATGATTGTAAGCAGAGGGTCGTGGGTTCAATCCCAGGTGGGGGACGCTGCTGCTGTACCCTTGAGCAAGGTACTTTACCTAGATTGCTCCAGTAAAAACCCAACTGTATAAATGGGTAATTGTATGTAAAAATAATGTGTAAAAAATTATGTAATTGTATGTAAAAATAATGTGATATCTTGTAACAGTTGTAAGTCGTCCTGGATAAGGGCGTCTGCTAAGAAATAAATAATAATAATAATCATAGTAAAGGCAATGTAAAGAGATTCAAATGATCCTTGAAGCTACTTTGGGGTGTATTTAGAGTGAGGATGATGATCTATTTAAGGATACCAGGTTATTTAGCAGACAGCTTCTCCTGTTCAATTAAACGTAGGTAGTTCTTTCATCTCTCAGTCCTCTCTTGAACGCAGTGGTATCCCATACACAAGGCTTGACTCAAATTCATGCTGATACAGTGAGTTTTCAACGTCTGTTTCACCCATGATATCTGCTGCTGCGCTGGGTTAAAGAAATCTCTGTTTGCAGGCCTTGCTTTCAGATAGGGTTGCACTTCCTTGGTCACCTGGAGGGTGAAATTGTCCCCGCCCCTTCAGGGCCTTCTTTGCAGTCAGTAACCAACCAGCGGCTTCCCCTATTGACTGACATGCTTTGCAGCCAGTAAGATCCCAAAAGACACTGCTGAGGTTAAATGACCTCGGACGTGCAACTGATTCTTTCCCCTAGTTTAGTACCAGGTGTTTAAATACTTGTTAAAAACAGTGCGGCTGGTGGGGCAATACTGCTTCTTCTTTTACAATCTCTGAAAGAATTTGAGACAAGCCTGGAGATCCGCAGTCAGGAGGATGAACCGGCTCCTGGATTATCTGCAGGTCAGGGATGGTTCAGTTCGGTTGCCCTGTCTCGGTCAGAGTGGGCGGGTCCTCGGCTGGGATGACAGTGAAGCGGGACGATGTGATCAGATCAGGCTCTGCCTCCTTGGTCTCTGGAAACTCATCCTCCCACTGCAGGCTGCTGCCACCTGCAGGGCAAAGACAGAATTGCAGACATGAGTTTTATTGAGGTGCAATGCCGTGAGAAAACTTCAGGACTAGATTCTCAAAGCTGTTTGATCCAAACCCAAACACCAAGTTCTGAACATCCAAAGAGTCGCGATTATGTTGTAAAGCATACACTCTGGGGTTGATTTGTAAAGAGAAAGGTAGCGGATCTTATCATTAAGGAGGAGGGACAGCATTTTTGTTTCTGCACCTAATGTCGCTTACTGCGTTCCTTTCCAACCTTCACCCGTACAAGATCTCTTACACAATAAGAGACAGCCTGCCCACGACTTCATAACTCATGGAAGATAAGATGCCTAACTGATGATGTCAGAGGACTCACCCAATCCGTCATCCAGGAAGGCATTGGAGCCAGACTCTCCTGTTGCATCATAGGAAGGGGAGGGGCTTGTCGGGGCAGAGCCAGAACTGAGCTCATTGGTGGGGATTTCCTGTGGGGGCGGGGCAAGAGAACAGCTAATCAGTGCATTGTAGTCTTTCAATTTTTACCACCAGAGTAAAAGAGTGCCCCCTGGTGTGCAGCGGTAGACTGCAACGTTACGCTATTTTATCAAAATTAAACTTTAATAAAGGATTGGCTCCTTGTTAAGGTAATCTATCCAAAAACATTTCGCATGTACAAAAAAAAAAAACCTGGACACAGTATTCTAGGTCTAGCTAGAGCATTATATATCTTAGCATAACCTCCCTAGCCTTGTATTCCAACACTTTTGGTGAATTAACTGAACATTCAATTTGCGTTTTCGATTGCGTTTTCAGTCCTCTGCAACCCAGAGATCCTTTTCAAAGTCTTCATTCCCTACTCCCGTCCCGTTCAATTTGTACAATATCTTTTTACACCTAATATTTAATATCTCTCTTAGTTTTAAATGTAATTTGCCACCAGTCTGCTCGGTTACAGATAACCCCATTTGAATGACCCAGGCTGCAGTGAGTGCAGGGGTGGAAACAAGACTCCCGCTGCACAGCAGTTTGATCCATTCCTGATTTTACTATGAGTTTAATATGACACACCTGAGCTTGTTACCTACACACTGTGGCAAATCAGGCTTGGATTAAAACCTGGAATTAACTGCTGTGCAATAGGAGTCTTAGTTCCATGTTTTTTTTTTAAATTATTATTATTTATTAGTGATCAAACTCAACAAACTAAAACTATGCACTATTTTCTTCATGAATCTAAAGTTGCATTGCATTGCCATTTCAATTTATTAATCTACTGTTGTACATGGAGACCTACAGCCAACTAAACATCCTGATTTCCATTACATGAGAGTAGATGTTAAAACTTCATGCTGATTTGAACTCGGCTCTCGCCAAGATAAGCACCAACTAAGACGTAGCTTTACAGTAAACTAATTTGATCCATCTGTGTCTCCATCCATTTGCGCTTCCTTCCATATCATGATGTAGATATCCTTCTGTCTGGTGTTAATGGCTGAAGTGTAATGTTGGCTCCAGGGATCAGCTTATTGCCTCCCCAGCGCATCAGCATACACAACGGCTGCAATGCTGGCTCCGGGGATCAACCACAGTGCGGCCTCCCCAGCGCATCAGCATGACAACCGTCTGGATTGAGCTAAGTAGGGTACATCTCTGGGGTCTTCAAGTGGGCACCTTCCATCCTCGGTGTTTTGTCGACTAGCCCACCCTAACCCTAACCCTAACCCTAACCCCAGTACTTAAACATAAACATGATACAAATACAGTACAGTATGCTGTTGATCTGCAGTAGTTTAATTTGACTTAGTACCCTTTACTTTACTGTGCATTGACTCTCATTATATTCAGGCCAGGATATTTCAACAGGAGTTTTATTTCCATTGCTGCAGTCCATCCATCAATCAATCAATCTTTATAATTTATATAGCGCCTTTCAAAATCGTCCCAAATCACTTTACATAGAAACAAACATTAATACATATTAAAATAAGTAATCAATAAAGTGATCAATAAAATCATCAAAGACGTAGCAACCTGCCCTTACCTGGTCGAACAGATAGACGGTGACATCATCAAAGAATGACACATTGCGCCTCCTCTCCCTCTCCCTCTCTCTCTCAGCATGCTCCTCAAGCGAGCGAGGAGACTTCAACAGGCTGCGCAGGCTGTGCCGCCTGTCCGTCTCCGTCTCCGTGACGACGATCACAGGCCCCGCCCCTCCATCCTCCTCGTCCTCCGGGTCACTTCCTGCCCCGTGCCCAGGCCCCTCCTCCTCGTCCTGCTCCCGCCCCCACAAGGACTTGGGGCTGGTGGTGAGGGAGAGGTCGAGGGTGAGCGGGGGGAGGGAGAGAGAGAGACGGGCTAGCTTCGCTAGACAGGGAGACACGAAGGAAGATGTTTAGAAAGCATTGTAGATGTAATTGTACCTGGTTAGCTCTGTTGTTCTGTTCCTCATGTTTCCAGCTTGTGTTAATGCATGTACAGCCCCTAAAGTCCTTGCAATCTGCCATAAGTACGAACTGCTTGTTTTATTTAGCAGATTATTTAGCAGATGCCTTTATCCAAGGCGACTTACAGAGACTAGGGTGTGAACTATGCATCAGCTGCAGAGTCACTTACAATTACGTCTCACCCGAAAGACGGAGCACAAGGAGGTTAAGTGACTTGCTCAGGGTCACAGAATGAGTCAGTGGCTGAGGTGGGATTTGTTTCTACTGGCCAGAGTCCTACTGGACAATGATTCTGTAGCTCAACATTAAATACACACGTAATACAATCAGTGAGTGATGTTAAACTAGACAAAAGCTGCAATTGTGAGATGTGGAAATAATCAAAGGGCTTGCTCAAGAAAGAGAGCAGCACTCAATTCACATCTTTTAAAACAGATGACTATTTATTTGTTCATTTAAAATTCACACTGAGGAACTCGAGAGCTGATGTCAGCGAGCTACTGGCTTCTGGAGGACCAAGGCCAGCCCTGCAGGTGTCCGCTCTGAGCTCACTGGACGCCTGGCTGTAGTGCGATGAAGAGAAACAGTGCCTGCTGATTTTGCCTCCCTAACACGCAGAAGCGCCAGAGCCAATGCGACACTCCCTCTAATCCCCAGTGAAGACAGACGACTTCACACAGCCAGGAACCTGTGCTCCCCTGACTGTATGACTCCCCCTGCACATCACGTGGCCATGATTTTATCAGGTGAGCCACTCGGGGACCCCATGAAGAGGTTTACTTGACAAAGAGAATCATAGAATACAGCTGTGTACTGAATACACTAGTCACTGGCTAAGAGAACCCCCTTCGAGAAGCAAGCAGTGTTCTCTTAGCTGATATGTCCTCTAAGACAGAGTTGACCACTGGACACAACATGCCAAGTCCAATCACGATATGAATCAATAAATACAAATGTATTTATTACTTATTACTAATGAACAAAATAACTAAGAGAAAAGCAATAGGCAAGCGTATGTTAATAAACTATAATAATAAAACAGACGTCCTTATCCAGGGCGACTTACAATTGTTACAAGATATCACATCATTTTTACATACAATTACCCATTTATACAGTTGGGTTTTTACTGGAGCAATCTAGGTAAAGTACCTTGCTCAAGGGTACAGCAGCAGTGTTCCCCACCTGGGATTGAACCCATGACCCTCCGGTCAAGAGTCCAGAGCCCTAACCACTACTCCACACTGATGCCCTAACTAAAATAACAAAACACCCCTACATACATCAAAAATGCAGCATCTCTAGATTACTCGCGATGACAGGTCAGTTTTGAAAATATTGAAAAACCATTTGAATTTGAGTTTGATGATGATGAGTTATCAGGTTACAAAACAGCACTGTATCAGTTTTGAATCGGTCAGCAACGAATCGCTATCAGTGCCAAAAAGGTGTTCTCTCAGGTGAAGTTCCTGTTCCTTTAGACAGAGCATTTACAATGGGGAAAATCTGTTTCAACACAAGGGTGTTCCCTAAGCCGAAGTGTTCTCTTAGGAGGTGTTCCTGTATGTGGAGACTGCTGTATAAAGGCAAGTCTCAAATCGTCAGATCTTTATCATCCAGAAACTAAAGAGTCGCATGACTCTAGATGTTAGATTTTGCTGGAGGACTGAATATATGAAGTTGCAATCTGGAACGGTTTATGAGATAGTAGCAGTCGTAGGGTTGGGTTTGTAAATACAAGCTCCTTTCACCGGAATGCTTAAATACAAACTCTTACCTTTCATTGATTGGATGTGCTGGGGTTGAGGAGGTGTGGTCTCAGGATCTGGGCCAATCGGGAGCTTTGGTGGCCCATTGGTGATGTCATCAGCTGGTGGCTCCTCCAATGTCCCAGCCTCCTTTGCTTCAGGTGCACTCACTGTGTCATCATTACGGCTTGTTCTATGGTCTTCTGCAATGTCGTTGGCTGTAGGTTCGAGGCAATCGCTACTCTGATTTCTGACAAAATAAAAGAGTAAAAAAGCTTCAGTGATAAAGGCTGGTAAAACTATACGAAACCAATTCACTAAATGGACTTAAGAAGACACCAGCCGAAACGTTTGTCTGCTTGACTTACACTCTACCTTAGAAATCCATTTTAGCATTTTGAAGTTATGACTAAACAGCGTTGATGTGCCACTTGGCACAGCCAAGGAACCTGCGCTCCTCTGACTGTATGACACCCTGAACACAACGCAGCCGTGCCTTTACCAGGGGAGACCCTCGGGGACCCCTGCGCTCCCCTGACTGTATGACACCCTGCACACAACGTGGCCGTGCCTTTACCAGGGGAGACCCTCGGGGACCCCTGCGCTCCCCTGACTGTATGACACCCTGCACACAACGTGGCCGTGCCTTTACCAGGGGAGACCCTCGGGGACCCCTGCGCTCCCCTGACTGTATGACACCCTGCACACAACGTGGCCGTGCCTTTACCAGGGGAGACCCTCGGGGACCCCTGCGCTCCCCTGACTGTATGACACCCTGCACACAACGTGGCTGTGCCTTTACCAGGGGAGACCCTCGGGGACCCCTGCGCTCCCCTGACTGTATGACTCACCCTGCACACAACGTGGCCGTGCCTTTACCAGGGGAGACCCTCGGGGACCCCTGCACTCCCCTGACTGTATGACACCCTGCACACAACGTGGCCGTGCCTTTACCAGGGGAGACCCTCGGGGACCCCTGCACTCCCCTGACTGTATGACACCCTGCACACCACACGGCATGCCTTTTCCAGAGGAGACACTCTGGGAACCTTGTATCATTGCATTTCACTGCTGACCCTTGAAATAATCTTGTGAGCTCTTACCTCAGGCTGTCGGGCAGTTCTCCCTCCTTCTCGCTCGCCCTCTCCTTGGCTGGTAGGGCGGGCACTGACCCTGGATGACCCCAGGGTCTCAGTTCAACCCTCTCTGTCACGCATCCACCCGACAGGACGTTACGGTTCACATTCTCTCTCAGCGAGAACTGAAGCCTTTCCTCACACACCTGACACCAGAGTCAAAACAACAGCCAGAGAGGCAGATAGAAAGACATGTAGATAGAGATATAAATAGATTGACAGACATACAGTGATATATATGGTAGACAGCTAAACAGACAGATGGAGACAGACAACTAGAAAGCAATATACAGAGAAACATGTAGACAAACATTTAAATGATTAAACCCCTTATTAGAGGTTCCCCACAGTAAAAGCACAGCAAAGTGTAATAAAGTACAGTGAAAGCATGGTAAAATATAGGCAAGCTTTGTAAAGCACAGAGAGGTAAGGTAAAGCATATTTAAAAACACATGGCAAACCATGGTAGACTATGGTAAAGGAATAGTGTAACCAGTGAAATACAGTGATAAACTGTGATACCGGACTCACCTGCATCATCAGTCCATTCTTGGCCTGTTTTTTGGACAATGACCTTTGACCTCTCTTCCGGTCCAATGATCCCTGATCTGATACTGGAAGGCCTCTCTTGTCGTCCACTCCGGTCAGCTCAGATCTTGGCGGTGAACTTTGCTCCGTGGTCTTTGTGTTCCGAATGGTGGAATCATGCGTTTCTAAGTTCTGAGTATTTTCAGGCCGGTTCTCTTCAATCTTTTTGCTCTCGTGTTTTGGATCTCTGGAGTTTTGGAGGGCATTTTGAGCCCCTTTCTCAAAGAGCTCTATTTCTTTCATGTGTGATTTCTCAGAGCCCTCAAGTAAGTTCTGCTCTAGACTCCTCATCTCTGAGCTACTGGAATCTCTGTTCTTGAATTCAGGATCTCTCGTCCCAGAGATCATTTCTAAGTTCTCAAGTGAATTCTGACACAAAATCTCCAGGTTTTCAAAGTTCTCGAGTGAATCTCGCTCTGGATCTCTGTTTTCGAGTAAGCTCTGATCTTGAGGATCCTTCATTTCACTTTCACCAGCATTCTGAAATGAGCTGACTTCTAGACTTTTGCTCTCAAAGTTCCAGAAGGGGCTGTGTTCTAGGTATTTAGTCTCTTCTGAAGTTTCAGAATTGGTGCTATTGTTGTTAGAATACGCACTGCTGCAGTTCTGGAGCGAGCTGTGTTCTGGTATCCTGATGTCAGAGTCCTGTCTGGAATCTGTTCTGTCTTGGAATGCAGGATCCGTGTTCCTGACATCTCTAGATGGCTCAACATCTTCAAGTCGTTTTTGTCCGTAACCTTCCAATAGTCTAGAACCTCTGCTCTCCAAGACTCTAGAACCTCGGATGTCTAACACTCTAGAATCCCTTATCTCCATTTTTGGATCCGGACTTTTGGTGACAAAGTTGGCTATTAAGGTGTTTTCAATTTCCTCTGGGAGCATGTCCTCACAGAACTTAGAACCCTTGTTCTCGAAGCTCTCATGCACATTCCAAGCAGGATCTACGAGATTCTTTGAATCTCGATTCAGCAGCCCCTGGAGGGGTGCGCTCCTTCTGACTGTATCATCTACCGTCTCTAACTTGTTTGAATTGCAGACCTTATCAGACACTACCTGCCCTGCATGAGTATCACCATCATTCTCGATTACAGTGTTCTTAAAGTTCCCAAGCACTTTCGGTTCCTGGTTTCTGTTCTGGAAGTTCTGGAGTAGACCTTTGCTTTCTTCGTTCTCCAAGTCCCGGAGATCTTGTTTTTCAAGTTCCTCACTCTCAAAGTTCTCTAGTATCCCTTCCAGTCTCCTAGGCTGACTTGGAAGATAGAGCTCTCCCATCTTAAAGTATTTAAAGTCTGTTAAGTGGCCGAAATCATCCGGCACATTTCTCATTCTCTGCTGAGGCTGCTGCTGCCCCCACACCCCTCCACTCCTCACCTTTTCTGTCTCGTTCTCTCCATCCGAGAAATAGGCAGAGTCGCGATGGGGGGTGTCGGCTCCCAGCATCCTGAAGCCCCCAGTCCCCTCCGGGGGGTCTGCAGGGGTCAGGCAGTCCAGGGAGGAGGAGAGAGGAGAGAAGCCGGAGTCCGTGGGGGTTGGGAAGGAGAGGGACTGGTCTGAAGGGGTGATGTCCGAAAACAGGAGGGACTGGGAGGGAGTCAAGCTAGGGAATGCTACGTCTGTCAAAGACAGGTTAAGGGATTTTGTTAATGACTGTTCTGATGGGGTCGCTTCCAAGCCGAGAGATTCCGCGGCAGGATGGTGGCTTGATGTTACGTAAGGCGAGTCTGCAGGCTCTGTTTCAGACTGGTTTGATGGCAATATCTGTGAGAGGGGCAGATCTGTCAGTGCTGTTTTCAACGGGAGGGATAGTTCGGTCAAAGAAGCATCGCCGGACGCTGTTTCCTTCTCTGGCTCGGATATTTCCAGCTCCAGGGTCTGTTCTGTTCCTTCCAATGCAGTCGCTTCTGTCCCGGCATTGGGCTCCATTGCTTTCAGTGCCGAGTGTGCAGAAGTGATTCCAGTCTGTACCTCTACAGAGTCCTTGGCCACTGTCAGTGCAGTGTCTGTTTGTGGTGATTTTGCCAAGACAGGGGTGTGGGCTGCGACCTCAGTCAATAAAAGGGTACTGGGCAGAATTTCTGTCAGTGTGGAATTGCAGGAAGTCAGAGAGAGAGAATACTGGTGCTCTGCACCTGTCAATACACAGTCTTTCGGTTCAATTCCTGTCAATACACCTTCGCTGGGATTAACACCTGTCAATACACAGTCTTTCTGTTCAACTGCTGTCAGTTCTAAATCACTGGATGCTACTTCTGTCAGTGTATAGTCTGTCGGAATGACAGACTCTTTCTGAGTGATTTCAGACAATACGGAGTCTTCAGACTCAGGTCCTGACGGTGTTATGATTATTTCCACAGATCCTTGACACCTTGCCTCTGCCCCTGCAGGTCTGTCCCAGCTTGGATCGTGTGTTTGAGAGGCTGTGATCTCCTCTGGAACAGCGTCTTTCAAACCCGTATCTGTGTGAATACAGTGTTTCACGTCTGCCAACTCTCTGGGTTCGGTTACAGAACTGTGCTGTGTTGTTTTGAAGTTCATTGCATTCGCAAGCGGATTTGAGGGTGTTAGATCTGTAAGCTCTTTAGGTGTCGCTACAAAGTCTTCAGATGTTATTTCTCTCAGTGTAGTGTCTACTACTGTCTCTGCAGAGGCTGTGGGCTCAGTGTTTGTCGATACTGGGATACTGAGACTCATCTCGTTCACAAGAGAGGAGGCTGTTATCTCTGTTAATACAGACTCTTTAGGGAGAATTTCTGACTCTAGTTCAGTGTCTGCGGATGTTAAAACTGTTGAGCTTCTGGACGTTATTTGGGTGCTTGACGGTAAGTCCTTGTGGACACCCCCTGCTGGACCATGAGACTGAATGTCTGTCAAACCTCTAGACACAATCTCTGTCCTTTCAGGCTTGTCGGGTGGAATGTCGTTGGACGGTATGTCTGTCAGAAACGTCTTGTTGGACATTATGTCCATCCATTCGGACTGGCTGGATGACACGTCTGTCAAAAAAGTCTTGTCGCACGTCATCCAGTCAGACTCGCTGGACATCATGTCTGTCAAAAAAGTCTTGTTGGACAAAACAGAGTCTGTGGACATGATATTGCATGCTATATCCTCCAGTAGTGAACTTGAAGTCATTTTTTCTTTTAATAAAGGATCTGTGGTAGTCGATTCAGTAAATAGAGACATTATATCTGAGCTTTCAGGTGTTATTTCATTAATTAGTGACTGGGAGGGCGTTGTTTGTTGTGTGGTCATTATTTCAGTCAATACAGACTTGCTGGGCTTTATACTTAGAGGGCAACTGGGAATTTCTGTAAGGTGAGAATGGCAAGATGCAATGTCCAGGGAAGCTGTTACTTCACTGACGCTCTGGTCTTTATTATCATGCATTGTTGTCACTCTTAAAGGGGCGTCATTAGTTGTAGGTGAAATTTTAGCTTGGTAGGCAGGAGGAAGCTGGGGAGGGGAGGAGAGAGGAGGAGGAAGGGAAGGGGAGAGAGGAGGAGGTAGAGGACGAGTGGAGGGAGGCATAGGAAGAGGGGGAGAGGTCCGAAGAAGGGAAGAAGGAGGGAGAGAAGGGGAGAGAGAGGGAGAGGGAGGGACAGCGTGAGGCCTGCGTTGCCGCTGGAAAGCCAAGAGGTCAAAGTTCGAAATGGACGCCCCCATTAAGGGGTCTGTGTATTCGGAGGAGCCGCTCAGACTGGCAGAACCGCTGAAGGACGGAAGTCTGTTTCTGTAATTCTTCAAAACTTCCGTAGAACTTTTGTTGTCGTAAACTTCCGGAACGCTGCCACTGGCTGACCAATCGGAAGGCAAATTTGGTTCCGAGCCTTTTCTGTGTTCTTCCTGCCCAACCAATCCGGTCTTAGATTGAGGGAGTAATGGCTGGTTTGTGGGTGGGGGTGGGAGGGGTCGGGAATGCAAATATAACTCTGAAACTACAACTTCTTTTACTTCTGCGCGTGATTTAGCGGGACGGGTCAGGGCCAACTGTGGAAGATCAGCCTCCGTTTTGGGTGGAGAGTGGATCGGGAAACACCCACTTTTGGGCTGAGAACCGTCAAGCAAACGCCCCTTTTCGGGCAAACTGGGTGGCAAACAACCACTTTTCTCTGAAGGCAACTCATTGGGCATTACTTCAACCAGTCCACTTGGCTTAGGCTCAGTTTGTAAGAGAGACTGGTTGACGGGAGTTATATTGACCATTGCATAGTCTCTTGGGGTTGTATTGACCGACCCAGTCCCAAAGGGCAGTATTTCTACTGTACTGTTGGTCATTATTTCAACTGGGACAGCCTTCCTGGTCAGTATTTTTGCTGATTCAGTTGAAGTCATTGTCTGCCCAAGATGGTTGCTTCTGGTCTTCAGTTCTGTCAGTTCTAGGTCACTGTTTGTTGTCGTTGTAAGTTTTCTTCCTTGCTCAGCAGTACCTGAAGCAGGTAACATCCTGGCATTCAGTGAATCGGTAGACTGAGGGTAAGACGGGGGTGGGAAGGGGGGAGGTAAGGGCGGTCCGCTGTGAGGTGGGGACTGAGCAGGAAAATGACCGCTTAGGGGCTCGTACGGGAAAGTTTGCAGCTTAATAAAATGCCTCTTTTCTGGAAGAGGCGGGGCTATAGACAGTCCGTTAGGGTGCGTGGAGGGTGGGGAGTTGGGGTTGGGGGCGTGTTCTTCCAGCCGGATGTAGTACTCGCTGGCCAATGACGGGCTTCGGGCGCTGATGACAGGCACCACGGTGGGCGTGTCTAAGCTGTGGCGGCTGTGCGCTCTGGTGGTCATCTGACCGTGGTGGGTGGGGTTTATGATGGGGAGTGGGTGTGTCAATGGGAGGGGCTTAGGGAGGTGGCCTCGCCCCCGGCGTGCTTGCTCCCAGAGGTACTCGAAATTTAACCCCTTGCTGGTCTCGGTGACTGTCAGGATGTCGTCTAAGTCAATCGTAACGGAAGTTTGGCCACTGGTGTTGCTCCCCACGGGCTCCAGCAAGGGGAAGGAGGCGGGGTTCAGGTTGTTGTTCTGCTGCGGGCGGTTCAGAGGAGAGGCTCGGAGGCAATCCCAGCGCTGCTCGAAGCTCTCGTCACTCTCCTCCACTCCCTCCTCCGCTCCCATCCCTCGCTCTGCTGCTATGAGAGAGGAGAGGAGGAGGTGGATTTCTTCCACCGGGGGGCGCTGCGAGGAGGGCAGCCAGCAGGACTGCATCACCTCGTACCTGAGAGAGGGGAAAGGGGACAGAGGGAGGGGGAAAGGGGATAAGATAGAGTGGAAGGGAGAAGGGAATAAAGAGAGAAGGGAGGTGGGAGATGGGAGGGGAAGAGGAAGGGAAAGAGGTTGCACAA
Source organism: Acipenser ruthenus (assembly GCF_902713425.1). Classification (NCBI taxonomy): domain Eukaryota; kingdom Metazoa; phylum Chordata; class Actinopteri; order Acipenseriformes; family Acipenseridae; genus Acipenser; species Acipenser ruthenus. The sequence continues at coordinate 768,218 of NC_081247.1, read as the reverse complement.
GGTGGAAATGAGAGTGAGTAAGGGGAGGGAATGTGGGAGAGAGAGAGAAAGGAGAGAGGGGAAGGGATGAGGAGGGAAGGAGAGACAGGGGAAGAAGGTAAGGGAAGTGGGATGAAGGGAGAGGGGGAGGGATAGAGAGAGAGAGGGGAGGTGAAAAGGATGAGGTGGAATGGGGTTAGGGACAAGAGTAAAAGCAGTGGAAAGGAGAGAGGGAATAAGATTGTGAGGGAGATAAGTAGAGAGGAGAGAGAAGGGGTGAGGGAGAAAGGGATGAGGAAAGAGGAATGTGTGGTGGAGAAGGGAAAGAGGGAGCAAGAGGGGGAAGAGAGAGAAGAGAAAGATCCTGCATCATTTGGAAAGCCAAACAGACAAACATAACAACATAAGAAAAGTTTCCGACTAGAAGAGGTCGTTCGGCCATCAAGGCTTGACCCTTCCTGGCACTCCACCGACCTTCTTTACTGAGGAGATCTAATTGAACAGAATCAAACTACACAGCAGAAGACTGTAAATCAGAGGCCTTCACTGGTCCAAAATAACAACCTGATCCGTCCCAGAACCTACATCATATTTTTACACGACCCGAAGTAAAACTCACAGTAATAAACACGGATCAATATTTAAAAAATAAAAATGAAAGGCATAATTAATCAAACAAACACAAACCCAAACAAAACCAATCCTTGCACACATACTTGTACATACTTGCATTACATATTGCTGCTCAAAAATAAGAGATCGCTTAGACATGCTGTTCCTAGAGGAGCGCGCCGGTTCTCCGGGGTACGACCGGCAATACTAAAAGCAGCCTCGCTGCTAGCCTGAACTTCTCCAAATAATGCAACTGTCAGAAGTTAATCAACAGTACAAAAAAATATATATATATTATCAAAGAAAATCACCTTTCTTTAACAGTAAAGCCAGCTTTTATGAAGACGGAATACACTGTAAGATGCTACCATTCATTAAATAGACCCGACCCGAGTTCTTCAGAACAATTATCTACCTGAAACCCGTCCAGGTACGGGTCGGGTCTGGGGTGCTTGGGTCCGCCCGGACCCGTGAAGACCTGTAGTGTAGATATCAATCGTATTTAGCTGAGGGACGGGAGAGAGGCGTTGTCTACTCACCAGTAGTCTGAGTGGGCCAGTTTGAGCCGGGGCTTGGCTAGTTTGATCTGCCTCTCTTTGATGACGAACGTTAGGACCTCTTCGTCTGAGAGGTGCCTGTGAGGCTGCGCTCCGAATTCAAGCAGCTCCCAGATCGTCACCCCGAGAGACCTGCAATCACACAAACAGCAGCCGTGCAGGTACTGGGGATGTGTTCACAGAGAACAGTGGGTGCAGTATAGAGGTGGTGTATTAGAAATCACACTGCCATTAGAACCTGTTAACCGCGGCTCCACTTATAATTACACTGACAGTGTAGAGCTCAGACAAGACATTCTAACTGGTTCTATACAAACAGATGAAACATGTTAATATCAGCTTTTCACCTGTTTTTTTTAATTTAGATTTAATGACTTATAATATGTTTATAAGTGTTCACTGGCCCCCTCTAATCAAGTTGCTTCGCTTGCAGGCCTGACACAGAAAAACGTGCGCGAGAAATACACCCTTAATTTGAAATACACCCTTATTTTGTCATACTTGTACTTGCTAGAACCAAAGTCATTGTATTTATCTTGCTCTTAATTGTATTATTACTTGTACTGTGATTCTTGAAATGTATTTGCTTACGACTGTAAGTCGCCCTGGATAAGGGTGTCTGCTAATAAATAAATAATAATAATAATAATAATAATAATAATAATAATAATAATAATAACAATAATAATAATTAGAGGTAGTCACCGAACACATAAACAAACAGCTGGGGCCAAAAGTTTAGCATCACCTAGAATTTTAGGATTGAGACATAATTAAAAAAAAAAAACTATAGGAACAGAATTTAGATCTTTTATTTAACATCATGTAATCAAAGAAACTACAACATAATATTGCAAAAGTCTATCGGAACTCATAATAGTAGTTCAGCAGTAGAGTTCGATTTGGAAATGGCACATTTTTCAATTTGTGTCAGTTTTTTGTTAAGTATACAGGACAATTAACATAAAATGAAATATGTTAAGGTAACATTATTCAGCAGGTTTCATTCGACTTTATGAAGCACTATCGGTTCATTCTGTAGGGTGATGCAAATCTTTTGGTCACATTATATTGCAAATAAGCAGACAGGTTGTGTATTATATAGAAAACAGTGGATTGTTTTATACTATAGAACATAATATGCAGTAGAACCTCACAGTTAGGAACACCACACCTATGAACCAAAGTAACAACAGAGAAAAGTCAATGTGAACACGGTCACTTTTGCAACTGAATACATGTCCAGCAGTGTTAGTGTGAATATTAGAGTATTTGTCCCACAGAGAGTGCTGTATGTGGCTGGTCCCCTGGCCTTAGAGGGAGCAGTGAAAGGGTTAACTCCGCGGCGCACTCACCACACGTTGCTCGCTTTGCTCTGATCGATGACCAGCAGATTCCCGTGGAGCTCGTCCAGCAGCTCAGGGGCCACCCAGCGCAGAGGAATCCAGAGCTTGTCAGGGGTCAGGTAGTAATCCTCCTGGATAGACAAGCAAGGAAACAGCATTGACATGATACAGCACGGACCAGCAGAGAGCACACCCACACAGTGTAATACAGCATGGAGCAGCAGAGAGCACATCCACACAGTGTAATACAGCATGGACCAGCAGAGAGCACACCCACACAGTGTAATACAGCATGGACCAGCAGAGATCACATCCACACAGTGTAATACAGCATGGACCAGCAGAGAGCACACCCACACAGTGTAATACAGCACGGACCAGCAGAGAGCACACCCACACAGTGTAATACAGCATGGACCAGCAGAGAGCACATCCACACAGTGTAATACAGCACGGACCAGCAGAGAGCACACCCACACAGTGTAATACAGCACGGACCAGCAGAGAGCACACCCACACAGTGTAACACAGCATGGACCAGCAGAGAGCACACCCACACAGTGTAATACAGCATGGACCAGCAGAGATCACACCCACACAGTGTAATACAGCATGGACCAGCAGAGAGCACACCCACACAGTGTAATACAGCATGGACCAGCAGAGAGCACATCCACACAGTGTAATACAGCATGGACCAGCAGAGAGCACACCCACACAGTGTAATACAGCATGGACCAGCAGAGAGCACACCCACACAGTGTAATACAGCATGGACCAGCAGAGAGCACACCCACACAGTGTAATACAGCACGGACCAGCAGAGAGCACACCCACACAGTGTAATACAGCACGGACCAGCAGAGAGCACACCCACACAGTGTAATACAGCACATCCACACAGTGTAATACAGCACGGACCAGCAGAGAGCACACCCACACAGTGTAATACAGCATGGACCAGCAGAGAGCACACCCACACAGTGTAATACAGCACGGACCAGCAGAGTACACACCCACACAGTGTAATACAGCATGGACCAGCAGAGAGCACACCCACACAGTGTAATACAGCACGGACCAGCAGAGAGCACACCCACACAGTGTAATACAGCACGGACCAGCAGAGAGCACACCCACACAGTGTAATACAGCATGGACCAGCAGAGAGCACACCCACACAGTGTAATACAGCATGGACCAGCAGAGAGCACACCCACACAGTGTAATACAGCACGGACCAGCAGAGAGCACACCCACACAGTGTAATACAGCATGGACCACCAGAGAGCACACCCACACAGTGTAATACAGCATGGACCAGCAGAGAGCACACCCACACAGTGTAATACAGCATGGACCAGCAGAGAGCACACCCACACAGTGTAATACAGCATGGACCAGCAGAGAGCACACCCACACAGTGTAATACAGCATGGACCAGCAGAGAGCACACCCACACAGTGTAATACAGCATGGACCAGCAGAGAGCACACCCACACGGTGTAATACAGCATGGACCAGCAGAGAGCACACCCACACGGTGTAATACAGCATGGACCAGCAGAGAGCACACCCACACAGTGTAATACAGCATGGACCAGCAGAGAGCACACCCACACAGTGTAATACAGCATGGACCAGCAGAGAGCACATCCACACAGTGTAATACAGCATGGACCAGCAGAGAGCACACCCACACAGTGTAATACAGCACGGACCAGCAGAGAGCACACCCACACAGTGTAATACAGCATGGACCAGCAGAGAGCACATCCACACAGTGTAATACAGCACGGACCAGCAGAGAGCACACCCACACAGTGTAATACAGCACGGACCAGCAGAGAGCACACCCACACAGTGTAACACAGCATGGACCAGCAGAGAGCACACCCACACAGTGTAATACAGCATGGACCAGCAGAGATCACACCCACACAGTGTAATACAGCATGGACCAGCAGAGAGCACACCCACACAGTGTAATACAGCATGGACCAGCAGAGAGCACATCCACACAGTGTAATACAGCATGGACCAGCAGAGAGCACACCCACACAGTGTAATACAGCATGGACCAGCAGAGAGCACACCCACACAGTGTAATACAGCATGGACCAGCAGAGAGCACACCCACACAGTGTAATACAGCACGGACCAGCAGAGAGCACACCCACACAGTGTAATACAGCACGGACCAGCAGAGAGCACACCCACACAGTGTAATACAGCACATCCACACAGTGTAATACAGCACGGACCAGCAGAGAGCACACCCACACAGTGTAATACAGCATGGACCAGCAGAGAGCACACCCACACAGTGTAATACAGCACGGACCAGCAGAGTACACACCCACACAGTGTAATACAGCATGGACCAGCAGAGAGCACACCCACACAGTGTAATACAGCACGGACCAGCAGAGAGCACACCCACACAGTGTAATACAGCACGGACCAGCAGAGAGCACACCCACACAGTGTAATACAGCATGGACCAGCAGAGAGCACACCCACACAGTGTAATACAGCATGGACCAGCAGAGAGCACACCCACACAGTGTAATACAGCACGGACCAGCAGAGAGCACACCCACACAGTGTAATACAGCATGGACCACCAGAGAGCACACCCACACAGTGTAATACAGCATGGACCAGCAGAGAGCACACCCACACAGTGTAATACAGCATGGACCAGCAGAGAGCACACCCACACAGTGTAATACAGCATGGACCAGCAGAGAGCACACCCACACAGTGTAATACAGCATGGACCAGCAGAGAGCACACCCACACAGTGTAATACAGCATGGACCAGCAGAGAGCACACCCACACAGTGTAATACAGCATGGACCAGCAGAGAGCACACCCACACGGTGTAATACAGCATGGACCAGCAGAGAGCACACCCACACAGTGTAATACAGCATGGACCAGCAGAGAGCACACCCACACAGTGTAATACAGCATGGACCAGCAGAGAGCACATCCACACAGTGTAATACAGCATGGACCAGCAGAGAGCACACCCACACAGTGTAATACAGCATGGACCAGCAGAGAGCACACCCACACAGTGTAATACAGCATGGACCAGCAGAGAGCACACCCACACAGTGTAATACAGCATGGACCAGCAGAGAGCACATCCACACAGTGTAATACAGCATGGACCAGCAGAGAGCACACCCACACAGTGTAATACAGCATGGACAAGCAGAGAGCACACCCACACAGTGTAATACAGCATGGACCAGCAGAGAGCACACCCACACAGTGTAATACAGCACGGACCAGCAGAGAGCACACCCACACAGTGTAATACAGCATGGACCAGCAGAGAGCACACCCACACAGTGTAATACAGCATGGACCAGCAGAGAGCACATCCACACAGTGTAATACAGCATGGACCAGCAGAGAGCACACCCACACAGTGTAATACAGCATGGACCAGCAGAGAGCACACCCACACAGTGTAATACAGCATGGACCAGCAGAGTACACACCCACACAGTGTAATACAGCACGGACCAGCAGAGAGCACACCCACACAGTGTAATACAGCACGGACCAGCAGAGAGCACACCCACACAGTGTAATACAGCATGGACCAGCAGAGAGCACACCCACACAGTGTAATACAGCATGGACCAGCAGAGAGCACACCCACACAGTGTAATACAGCATGGACCAGCAGAGAGCACACCCACACAGTGTAATACAGCATGGACCAGCAGAGAGCACACCCACACAGTGTAATACAGCATGGACCAGCAGAGTGCACATCCACACAGTGTAATACAGCATGGACCAGCAGAGAGCACATCCACACAGTGTAATACAGCATGGACCAGCAGAGAGCACACCCACACAGTGTAATACAGCATGGACCAGCAGAGAGCACACCCACACAGTGTAATACAGCATGGACCAGCAGAGAGCACACCCACACAGTGTAATACAGCATGGACCAGCAGAGAGCACACCCACACAGTGTAATACAGCATGGACCAGCAGAGTACACACCCACACAGTGTAATACAGCACGGACCAGCAGAGAGCACACCCACACAGTGTAATACAGCACGGACCAGCAGAGAGCACACCCACACAGTGTAATACAGCATGGACCAGCAGAGAGCACACCCACACAGTGTAATACAGCATGGACCAGCAGAGAGCACACCCACACAGTGTAATACAGCATGGACCAGCAGAGAGCACACCCACACAGTGTAATACAGCATGGACCAGCAGAGAGCACACCCACACAGTGTAATACAGCATGGACCAGCAGAGAGCACATCCACACAGTGTAATACAGCATGGACCAGCAGAGAGCACATCCACACAGTGTAACACAGCATGGACCAGCAGAGAGCACATCCACACAGTGTAACACAGCACGGACCAGCAGAGAGCACACCCACACAGTGTAATACAGCATGGACCAGCAGAGCACACCCACACAGTGTAATACAGCATGGACCAGCAGAGAGCACACCCACACAGTGTAATACAGCATGGACCAGCAGAGAGCACATCCACACAGTGTAATACAGCATGGACCAGCAGAGCACACCCACACAGTGTAATACAGCACGGACCAGCAGAGAGCACACCCACACAGTGTAATACAGCATGGACCAGCAGAGAGCACACCCACACAGTGTAATACAGCATGGACCAGCAGAGAGCACATCCACACAGTGTAACACAGCACGGACCAGCAGAGAGCACACCCACACAGTGTAATACAGCATGGACCAGCAGAGAGCACATCCACACAGTGTAATACAGCATGGACCAGCAGAGAGCACACCCACACAGTGTAATACAGCATGGACCAGCAGAGAGCACACCCACACAGTGTAATACAGCATGGACCAGCAGAGAGCACACCCACACAGTGTAATACAGCACGGACCAGCAGAGAGCACACCCACACAGTGTAATACAGCATGGACCAGCAGAGAGCACACCCACACAGTGTAATACAGCATGGACCAGCAGAGAGCACACCCACACAGTGTAATACAGCATGGACCAGCAGAGAGCACATCCACACAGTGTAATACAGCATGGACCAGCAGAGAGCACACCCACACAGTGTAATACAGCATGGACCAGCAGAGAGCACACCCACACAGTGTAATACAGCATGGACCAGCAGAGAGCACACCCACACAGTGTAATACAGCATGGACCAGCAGAGAGCACACCCACACAGTGTAATACAGCATGGACCAGCAGAGAGCACATCCACACAGTGTAATACAGCATGGACCAGCAGAGAGCACATCCACACAGTGTAACACAGCATGGACCAGCAGAGAGCACACCCACACAGTGTAATACAGCATGGACCAGCAGAGAGCACATCCACACAGTGTAATACAGCATGGACCAGCAGAGCACACCCACACAGTGTAATACAGCATGGACCAGCAGAGAGCACACCCACACAGTGTAATACAGCATGGACCAGCAGAGAGCACATCCACACAGTGTAATACAGCATGGACCAGCAGAGCACACCCACACAGTGTAATACAGCACGGACCAGCAGAGAGCACACCCACACAGTGTAATACAGCATGGACCAGCAGAGAGCACACCCACACAGTGTAATACAGCATGGACCAGCAGAGAGCACATCCACACAGTGTAACACAGCACGGACCAGCAGAGAGCACACCCACACAGTGTAATACAGCATGGACCAGCAGAGAGCACATCCACACAGTGTAATACAGCATGGACCAGCAGAGAGCACACCCACACAGTGTAATACAGCACGGAGCAGCAGAGAGCACATCCACACAGTGTAATACAGCATGGACCAGCAGAGAGCACACCCACACAGTGTAATACAGCATGGAGCAGCAGAGAGCACACCCACACAGTGTAATACAGCATGGACCAGCAGAGAGCACACCCACACAGTGTAATACAGCACGGACCAGCAGAGAGCACACCTACACAGTGTAATACAGCATGGACCAGCAGAGAGCACACCCACACAGTGTAATACAGCACGGACCAGCAGAGAGCACATCCACACAGTGTAATACAGCACGGACCAGCAGAGAGCACACCCACACAGTGTAATACAGCATGGACCAGCAGAGAGCACACCTACACAGTGTAATACAGCATGGACCAGCAGAGTACACACCCACACAGTACAATAGAACATTGCCTAGCCTTAGGTAGTTATATTTTTTTTAAATCCTCAAACTTTGGGGGAAAAGTGGAAATACATTCAAATATATACAGAAGGACAGACAGAGAGACAGAAAGACAAACAGACAGTACCTTGTAGTGATTGTGTGACAGCCCATAATCTCCGATGCGGACTGTGAGGTCAGAGGTCAGTAGACAGTTTCGGAGGGCCAGGTCACTGAAAGAGAGAGAGAGAGAGAGAGAAAGGGAGAGAGAGAGAGAGAGAGAGAGAGAGAGAGAGAGAGAGAGAGAGAGAGAGAGAGAGAGAGAGAGAGATAAGGGAGGGGGGACTAGGGAGAGACCGAAAGACTACGAATGTAAGTGTTTAAGACAGTGTACAGACAGACAGACAGACAGTAGCTGTGTGTGCAGCTGCTCTGGTCAAGGTGTACACACAGTACCTGTGAATGTAGTTGTTCTGGTGCAGACAGTAGCTGTGTGTGCAGCTGCTCTGGTCAAGGTGTACACACAGTACCTGTGAATGTAGTTGTTCTGGTGCAGGTGTAAAAGGCCTGATGTAATTTCAAAGGCCATGCGCTGTAATGTCGCCAGGTTACAGGTCAAAAGGTCAGGGGTCATGCCGTCGGATTTCCTCTGCGCTCGGAGATAGCGCTTCAAATCACCCTGCGAGGACGAGAGGACAATGTCAAACCTGTGTCTGTCCAGCACTGTCTGGCACACAGCACCGTCGCTATACTGTCGAACTGGAATGCAAGCGAGAGGTCTGCATGGCACGTACTTCATTGTAAATATACTGAATGTTACTTCAGAGCACAAAGGAAGTGCAGAAGATATTCAGGTGTTATTCCAGTGGCATTTCTTATGCGGTGGTTCATTAAGGACAGTGGGGAAAAAAAAAGAAATGTGTTATATTGAGATCACAAGATAAATGATTAGAAGTGCTAGTGTTAGTATTTTTAGTTTTTGTATTTTTAGTTTTTGTCCTCAATAAGGAGGTTGCAGTTCAAACTTTTTTTTTTAAACAGAAGCAAATTAATGCAAATTGTGAATCATAGGGTGGTTCCACAAGCATCGCCCTGTGTGCACAGCAGGCAAGGTGAGGCATAATTTAAAATGCATCCATTAGATGGTGTGTTTTTATACTGGGGTAGATGATCAATGCTCATCTCTCACAGTGCTGTGTTCCTATACTGGGGTAGATGATCAATGCTCATCTCTCACAGTGCTGTGTTCCTATACTGGGGTAGATGATCAATGCTCATCTCTCACAGTGCTGTGTTCCTATACTGGGGTAGATGATCAATGCTCATCTCTCACAGTGCTGTGTTCCTATACTGGGGTAGATGATCAATGCTCATCTCTCACAGTGCTGTGTATTTATCAATGCTCATCTCTCACAGTGCTCCTAATGCAGACAGTGTCACTCACCAGCTGACAGAATTCCATGACCAGCAGGAAGGGGAGGGTCTCACTGCACAGGCCCAGACACTGCAGAATGTTGGGGTGCTGGAGGTTTCTGGGAGGAAGGAGAGACACACGTGATGTTACAGTGCACCCAGCACAGGGGCGGGTTCACACCTGAGAGGGGTCGGTATGTTACTGACATACACGTACATACAGCTGTGGCCAAAAGTCTAGATTCACCCTACAGAATTAACTCATTTTGCTTCATAAAGTCGAATGAAACCTGCTGAATGATGTTACGTTAGCATATTGAATTACATACTGCTTTGTAGTTTTCCATCCTAAAATTCTAGGTGATGCAAAACCTTTGGCCAGAGCTGTACATATACAGTCAAACCTGCTACACATGCTATTTTTAATAACAAAAATAAAACAAAAATGAAGGTGCAGGGGATAATTAAATAATAATACAATTAAACATATTAAGGCTTTTCAGCCTGTGACCTTCTAGGAGATGTAGTCCTTTGCTCCCCAGGACTACACTTTCTCACTACATATATACATATATATATATAGTTACATATATATATATAGTCTCCTGTCTTAGTGTTGGCATGACAGCGCACTCACTCACCGGTAGGGCTGGGCCTCAGTCAGGAACTTCCTCTGCTCCAGGGGGCCAGCGTTCACTCTGAGCTCCTTCACCACAGCCTGGGCTGGGCTGGGCTCGGAGAACATCTCAGACAAGATCACCTAGAGAGGAGAGAAGAGAGGAGTGAGGCAGGGACAGAGAGAGAGAGAGAGAGAGAGAGAGAGAGAGAGAGAGAGAGGGAGAGGGGGGGAGAGAGAGAGAGAGAGAGAGAGAGGGAGAGGGAGAGGAGAGAGGAGAGGGAGAGGGAGAGGGAGAGGAGAGAGAGAGAGAGAGAGAGAGAGAGAGAGAGAGAGAGAGAGAGAGGGAGAGGGAGAGGGAGAGGAGGGAGAGGGAGAGGAGAGGGAGGAGAGAGAGAGAGAGAGAGAGAGAGAGAGAGAGAGAGAGAAGAAGAGAGAGAGACCCTTCGCAATAGTCAGGGGAGAAGTCTTGGTTCTGAGAGGAGAAAGGGAGAGGGAGGGGGGGAAACAGAGGTCCTTAAGTTTTTAAGCAGCCCTTGCATTTTTCAGAATAGGAGCCAAAATTGCTGGTGCTGATAAGAGGTAAGGCATTGTTATTGGGGAGCAGTGTGGAGTAGTGGTTAGGGTCCTGGACTCTTGACCAGAGGGTCGTGGGTTCAATCCCCGGTGGGGGACACTGCTGCTGTACCCTTGAGCAAGGTACTTTACCTAGATTGCTCCAGTAAAAACCCAACTGTATAAATGGGTAATTGTATGCAAAAATAATGTAATATCTTGTAACAATTGTAAGTCGCCCTGGATAAGGGCATCTGCTAAGAAATTAATAATATTGTGCTGAACCTGGCAGTAATGCCTGTTACCCAACTGTACGATCAGTTATTGACAGATACAGTGGAGAGAATAAAGAGGAACACTTTTCCTGGTTATACAGTACAACTTCACAGTTACGAACACCTTGGGAATGGAGGTTGTTCGTAAGTCTGGCATGTCTGAGTTTTCAATAGTTATAATAAAGGTGCACACCTGCTATCTACGGCCTCAATCTGGAGAATAATACAATGACACTGCCCAGTAATGCAACACTCATACAGTTATGATTCTAAAGTCTTTAAAACTGCACTATAAATGGGAAAAGGCTACATTTAAGTTACAGTTGAAATTGTAACTAGCAAAAACAGATATAAGCGTCCAAGAAAACCTGGGTTAACATAGTGCTTGTTTTTAAACCAAATGCATGCAGGCAGCTTGCTCGGTCATTCAGCCTCTTTTGGCTTGAAAACAAAAATTGTTCGTACCTGCTTTGAAATCTGCCTTTCTGGATACGTTTGTTAGTACAGAAATTTTGCCTTATCCATGACCATCTTATAGGAGCTCCTATCTGGTTGCATTGCACGCATGGTTGAGTGATTTGCATACTGAAAATGGGACGGTCAGTTTGTAAGTTCGTAAGTCTGGGGTAGTTATTTGATTGCTCGCAGGCTCGGGTCTCGGACGGTGACCACACACTCATTCTGCACTGGAGTTGGAGCAACACATTATTGCCTGAGAGGTACTGTACTATCACCATCCTGTCTGGAAATAAACCTTCCTTCATCACTGCAATATAATGCTGTCATGTGGATGCATTTCACCCTCGCCTCAGTTAATAGTAAAACGACCTGCATGACAGTACTAACACTTCAACACTAGAACAGTGGGACTCCTCTCCAGTCCCCTTACCTTCCCAAACCAGCCGTTCCCAATCTCCTGCAGGTAGCTCAGGTTCTGACGACTGAACCCTTGCGGGCCCCCACCTGAACAGGAGAGACACAAACACAGCGCTCTCGTTACAGAAGAGACTCTGCACGGGAGAACAATCTCATCACATGGACCGCTCTGGCAAAAGAGCCGCATCACCCTATAGAATCAACACATTTTAATCATCAAGTCGAACGAAACCTGCTGAATAATGTCACGCTAACATAGTGAATTGCACACTGCTTTGTAGTTTTCTATATTAACGAAAAACTGATGAAAATCTAAAAATCTAACATGAAATACTGTATTACTATTAAGGCTTCCACTAAACTTTCTGGGATATAATTTTGTAGTTTCTTTGATTACATGATGTTTAATAAAATGTCTAAATTATGTTTTTTTTTAAATTATTATTATGATGATTTCTCAATCGTAAAATTCTAGGTGATGCAAAACCTCTGGCCACAGCTGCACACAATCTCATACGTGGTATATTCAGTGCTAGCCAGGAGTTTGTATAGTTTATATATAGACTAGAAGATACTCCGTGGGCATTCATAGAGTACAGCAAATAAAGCATGGATGAGAAGATGAAACTAATTTACAAAATAGCATTGCGATTGTAATTTCAATTTCAGCAAGCCATGCTGCTGTGATTGTACTTGTTGTGAGAGGGTTACCTTTCTGGATGGAGGGGTGGTTGGCCTGGCTCAGTGGAAGGATGTAGACCTCGGGGAGAGACTGGGAGGAGCTGCTATCCTCTGCAGCAGGGCTGCCCTCCCCCCCAGAACACTCCTCTCCCTCGGTGTTATCAAACTCCTGGAGCGAGGGAGAGAGGAGAGACAGGCACACACACACGGGATTATCAGAGGAGAGTCAGACACACACACACATGGGATTATCAGAGGAGAGACACACACACACACATGGGATTACCAGAGGAGAGTCAGACACACACACACATGGGATTATCAGAGGAGAGTCAGACACACGCACACATGGGATTATCAGAGGAGAGTCAGACACACGCACACATGGGATTATCAGAGGAGAGACAGACACACACACACATGGGATTATCAGAGGAGAGACAGACATACACACACACACATGGGATTATCAGAGGAGAGTCAGACACACACACACACATGGGATTATCAGAGGAGAGACAGACACACACACACACACATGGGATTATCAGAGGAGAGTCAGACACACACACATGGGATTATCAGAGGAGAGTCAGACACACACACACGGGATTATCAGAGGAGAGACAGACACACACACATGGGATTATCAGAGGAGAGACAGACACACACACATGGGATTATCAGAGGAGAGACAGACACACACACACACACATGGGATTATCAGAGGAGAGTCAGACACACACACATGGGATTATCAGAGGAGAGTCAGACACACACACACGGGATTATCAGAGGAGAGACAGACACACACACATGGGATTATCAGAGGAGAGTCAGACACACACACATGGGATTATCAGAGGAGAGACAGACACACACACACACATGGGATTATCAGAGGAGAGTCAGACACACACACACATGGGATTATCAGAGGAGAGTCAGACACACACACACATGGGATTATCAGAGGAGAGACAGACACACACACAGACACATGGGATTATCATAGAGAGAGTCACACACACACATGGGATTATCAGAGGAGAGACAGACACACACACACACACATGGGATTATCATAGAGAGAGTCACACACACACATGGGATTATCAGAGGAGAGACAGACACACACACACATGGGATTATCAGAGGAGAGACAGACACTCACACACACACATGGGATTATCAGAGGAGAGTCAGACACACACACACATGGGATTATCATTATATATATATATTGATTTAGATATATAAATACAAGTAGCTTTTGAGTTAAGGAGGGAGAAAGCAGTAACGGCAGTAACTATAGGATTATGGGTAATCAAGATATGCAAATGTGAGTATTACAAGAGCCAATCAAATCACGTGAAAGTCACCAAAAGACTTCTACAGTCACGGCGTTTTAAAGCGTTTTGGTGACTTTCACGCGATTTGATTGGCTCTTGTAATGCTGACATTTGCATATCTCGATTACCCATAAATATATACGTACTGTTTTCTCCCACCTTAACTCGAAAGCTACTTGTATTTACTTACTCTCCTGAGCTTTTCACTAGTGAAAGTACAGTTGCGCTGCACTGATGAACCCCGAACAGGGTGAATCATATTTGCAGTTGCTGTAGCTTTTTGGTGATTTTCAAGTGATTTGATTGGCTCTTGTAATGCTGATGTTTGCATAGCTTGATTACCCATAATGCGATATATATAGAGAGAGAGGATGCTAAATGCTAACTGATTATTTCGTGGTATAAGGTTTACTGGGACATCCTCCTATGGTGAATAAAAACTGTATACCATGAATGATCATTCAAATTTAAAATAAAGCAATAAAATGTGTACATTTCTACATTTACGTGGTTTGGTTCTCCCTCAGCTTGACAAATAACCCCCCTCCGTACCATGAGGGTCTGGGGCCCGGGGCCCTCGCGGCTCAGTGTGCCAGTGGAAACCCCTCCGTACCATGAGGGTCTGGGGCCCGGGGCCCTCGCGGCTGTGTGCCAGTGGAAACCCCTCCGTACCATGAGGGTCTGGGGCACGGGGCCCTCGCAGCTCAGTGTGCCAGTGGAAACCCCTCCGTACCATGAGGGTCTGGGGCCCGGGGCCCTCGCGGCTCAGTGCGCCAGTGGAACCCCCCCCGTACCGTGAGGGTCTGGGGCCCGGGGCCCTCACGACTCAGTGCACCAGTGGAAACCCCTCCGTACCATGAGGGTCTGGGGCACGGGGCCCTCGCGGCTCAGTGTGCCAGTGGAAACCCCTCCGTACCATGAGGGTCTGGGGCCCGGGGCCCTCGCGGCTCAGTGTGCCAGTGTAAACCGCCCCGTACCATGAGGGTCTGGGGCCCGGGGCCCTCGCGGCTCAGTGCCCCAGTGGAAAAGCAGTAAAACAGACACACAGACACACACACACACAGTATATATTTACATTGAAGCCGCCTCCTCTCTTGCAGCACATACAGGCCAGCAGCAGAAGGACGAATGAGAAGACGCCGGAACACGAGATCAGAACCACAACATAGGGGGGAGGAGACAAGGGCGGGGCCCGGGACTGGACCACACCATCTGAGAAGAGACAAAGGGGGTGTTAGAGATAATACAGTACATACATCAATCAAACACATACCGAAATGTTCACTGCAGAGAGAGAGAGAGAGAGAGAGAGAGAGAGAGAGAGAGAGAGAGAGAGAGAGAGAGAGAGAGAGAGAGAGAAAGGGGGGGCAGGACCTGGTACTGGACCACACCATCTGAGAGGAGGCAGAGGGGGTAACTAATAATAATATACTGTGTAAAAATTATATTGAAGCACATATAGGAGAGAGAGAGAGGGAGACAGATAGGGGAGACCATCACAGAGGAGGAGGAGCCTTATGTCTGGGCCATACCATCTGAGAGGAGAGTGGGGGTTAAATACCTTATTATCTAGCTCTATGACTTAATTTTTAAAAAAAATATAGTGACATATTGTGTCGTGGTCCGCATATCGTGATACGTATCGTGACATTGGTGTATCTTACACCACTATGAACTACTCCATCTGAGAGAAAGGGGGGCAGGTGGGGTGTATACAGAATAAAGGATGTAAAGCTAACCAACCAGTGAATCTTATTGAATTTGATCTCTCATTGCCTTATATAAAAGAGCCATGCATTTTGGTAAACGCGTTATTTTTGTAAATGGTATTTTGTTAACTGTATGCTCTTTCCTATTTTGTATACAGACTGGGGATGGAACAATAATTGAAAAGTGTGACATTAGAGATAATTATTATCAGCATCTTATTTTACACATTCCACCAAATATTGCTTAAGTTCAAATGTCTTTACTCCCTATTGTAGATCATGGTGAGGCTTTTTATAACATGGACTTGTGACAAAGTGGTCTGCAGTGCGCAGGTGTAGAGGTGATGCAGTGCTCAAGACAAGGACGCACAACAAAGTCCTGCTGAAATGATGGCTTATTTATAATCCAAAGTCTGACGACAACAGCAAACAATAAATACGTTTCTTCTGTTAGAATGGTGATTTTATATTAAGGATAACTGAAAAAGAAATAAGGAGATTTATTGTTGTGAATTGTCATTTTCTAAACACTCAAAATTGCATTTATTATTTATTATCTATTTAATATTTTATTCTCCTTTATTAACTGAACGTGGTTGGCTCCCAATGCAGTGTTTTTGGAAATGCTTTCTTACATTATTTTTATGTTTAAGTTTTGTATATTTTGTTTCACTTTAATTTTGTTACCACTCCAGTAGTTATATAGTGAGAGTGTCATTTCTATCCTATTATTTAACCGGAATGCTGAAAAGCACATATGCAATAGTATTTTCTCAGAATATTCACCCAGAGCTGTACATGTCAATAAGGAAAGTGATATAAATAAGCAGGAATCAAGTCAAAACAACAACCTTTATTTTATATAGCGCCTTTCAAGAGGAAGCATCACAAAGCGCCGCACATCAAATTGCTTTCATACCAAATAAAATGTCACTCTAAAACTATTGAAATAGAAACTGAAACTTTAATACAAATCGGGTATTCAATTTGTTTGGCTAGTCCTCGGTACATGATGACCGTGTTCTTTCATAGCCTGCTTGAGATCTTGAGATCTTCAGCAGTGAATTTGCAGAGCCTTCTACAAACTCATTGGCAACTTCCACTAAGTTCAAGTTGTCTGTTATGATCTTGTGGATGTGAAGAATCATAAGTAGGGCTTCTGATTTTCAGTTTTAACCGATAAAACCTGATAAAACACCCCCGATACAAAAGAAAATGAAATCAGTGGATAGCCAGTAAATACCAGAAAAACTGTGGACATGGTTCATCAATTCACGTTGACTTTACCCTTTCCCCATTAAAAAATAAAACCTACTACAAAAATAATAATAAATACATTTCCCAGTGCTGCTGGGCAATGTCCCGCCTTCCTGACTTGCATCTATCATTGATTCGTTCTGAATACTTTAATCCCGCCCCAACTACTGAGTGACAGCACATTCCTACATTTCTATTGGAGAATCCGCTTGTGAGATTTAAAATGAGATTACAATCAGGATGGAGGCTTGTTAGCGGGATTTCAAGCTGTATTACAGTTAAGATACAGAGGGTTTAAAACAGAATTGTGGAGAAATGTACAGAAATGACTCCAGAGAAAAACCCCAGAAGAATGTGCCGAGACCAGAGGGATTTCACTGTGGAAGACAGCAAAGGAAAGAAGGTACAACTTAAGTGTGCAAGTGCTGTCGAGTTACTATACATGTTGTGACACACACACAAAAAAACACTCAAGCATACTAATTTCATACAGTATATCAAAAACGAAAGCCCCGAAAAAAACGATTTACATAAAACTCGAAAATAGATACAAATAAGCACCGAAAAATACAATTAATAAAAACCCCAAAAACAGAAGCCCTAATCATAAGGTAATTCAGGCGGGCCTGGCTTGTTGGACACAAAACACAAAGTCCTGGGACATTGGGTGCAAGTTGTTCAAAGCAAGTTCCTCTGTTGGGAGATTTTGTAATCAATTTTGTTATTTCGTGGGTTACCTCAAGAGCAGTATCACAACATGCTAAGTTTAAGGACTGTCCATAACAGTGTACAAACAATGCCTTTGGCTCTGCATCAGATATCACATGACTTTTTTCCAGCCATAGCAGCAGCACCATCATAACTCTGCCCCCTGACTTCCGTGATGCTAAGGATAGCACGCATCAGAACGTCTTTGATTACGCGAACCAGCATTTTTGCATCAGTTCTCCCAACTTCACATAATCCCCAAAATTCTTTGTGAGATTCATAATGGTCATCTACCCATCTAACACAAACTACAACCTGTTCCTTGTTGGCAGAATCCCTGGTTTCATCAATCTTTATGGAGAAAAATTCAGCTGAGTGTACTTTTTCAGTAATTTCACGCAGGACACTTAAGCCTAAAATGTGCAGCCTCTCATTCTGAATTTCTGCCAATGTGTGTGTGTCTGTTTTTTTTGTTCATTTCAGATATAAGCCTAGGGTCATCGTTAGCTCTTAATTTGATTATCTGCATAAAGTTTGAATCCGATTCAAAGCCAAGCCCTGCCGAGCTAAGTATTTTACATTTTGAAGTATTTTTAAAAAGCAATGACGCTGATCCCTCTTTGGTTGCTCATGGGCTGATGCATCACGGAATGACTTGGGAGCTGTCACAACCTTATTATTTATTTATTTATTTATTATTATTATTATTATTATTATTATTATTATTATTATTATTATTATTATTAACCTTGACAACAGAATTTGAGTGACACTTTGACAGTGTTTTCTAAAGTTAACGCAAGCATCTTTCCAGTTGCTAGTTCCCTTAGATATGAAAGACGGATCAAGGCAGGCTTTAGAAGTAATTAGTTCAAAATCCTAAAAGGTATAGACAATGTCAACCCGGGGGACTTCTTTGACTTGAAAAAAGAAACAAGGACCAGGGGTCACACATGGAGATTAGATAAAGGGGCATTCAGAACAGAAAATAGGAGGCACTTTTTTACACAGAGAATTGTGAGGGTCTGGAACCAGCTCCCCGGTAATGTTGTTGAAGCTGACACCCTGGGATCCTTCAAGAAGCTGCTTGATGAGATTCTGGGATCAATAAGCTACTAACAACCAAACGAGCAAGATGGGCTGAATGGCCTCCTCTCATTTGTAAACTTTCTTATGTTCTTATGTTCTTATGTTCTAGTTTGATTCTATATGCCTTTACATATATAAAGCAAAACGCACAGTCACTGCTTTCATTGTAATCAAGTCACTTCCATTTATCAAACCAAGAAGCACTGAATGATCTATTTACTACCTGTGCGCTTTTTTCCAAATTGCCGTTTTGGAAAATCGTAAACCACGAGGGTTGTCTGAAATTACTGGGGTTTCCAGTCTTGTGGAAAATGTGCTAAAAAAAAAAACTTAGACTGGGCCATATTTCATTCAGTTACAGTGTTTTTAAATTATCTGACTCAGAAGATTACCGGCTCTGCATTCGACGTTCAGTAGCCTAGCAACGCTAAAAGTCTGCTGCTATTGGCTAACAGAACAGAACAGGAAGTGAAGGCAACCTCAGTGTTTGTAAGCATGAACAATTAGCGGTGGTGAGGAGATGGGGGTCCAAACTGGGAATAAAACACTAATTAAATAATAATAAAAATAATAATAATAATAATAATAATAATAATAATAATAATAATAATAATAATAATAATTCCCATGCAGGGTATCAACAGCATTTGGTCATCACTCGTTTCAGTTTGCAGTAGCGAATGACAGAAATGAGTTTCAACAAAAGTACATATTAGAACGATTCTTAACTGAGGTTGTCTTTAGCCGTAGGGTCGACTGACATCTGTGCTGCTAAACTGTTGCTGAGTTTGATGTTTTATGATTGCTTATGTGGTTTGATGTTGTTTGCTGTGGTGATGTGAGCCTCTTGCCAGCTCCTCATTGGAAATGAGAATTTGTTCTCAATGGATTCATCTGGATAAATAAAGGTTTTGATTGACTGATTGGATTGTATTATCAGAGGTCTCCAGTGATAATCAACTGGATTAAAACTTGGTTTAAGATAATCAGGATTAACAGGATTATTTTTAGTCTATAATCATTAATTGAAAATGTCCAACCATAATATAGACAGGCCCCTCTTCTGAAGGAGGGATAGATAGGGGAGAGGGAGAGAGAGGGAAAGAGAGGGAGAGCGAGGGAGAGGTGGGGGACAGGGAGAGAGGGGGACAGAGGGATAGAACCAGAACTGGACCACAGCATCTGAAAGAGAGGACATGATAGGAATGATGGGATTGAAATAGATCTGGAAGAAACCATTAAGGTCAGAGAAAGGGTGTTCAATTCAGCAGATATCGTATTTGGGAGAAACCATAACAGGTGATATTGGGGAAGATTGACGTATAACCTAAAATAGGTCTGGAAGAAACCATTTAGGTCAGAGAACAGGGGTATTGAATTCAGCAGATTTATTTGGGAGAAAGCATAAATGGTGATAAAGGGGAAGGGTTGAAGTATAACCTAAAATAGGTCTGGAAGAAACCATTTAGGTCAGAGAAAAGGGGTACTGAATTCAGTATTTGGGATAAACCATATTATGTAAAAGGAGAGGTAACCTATAATCTAAAATACCAAACCAGAACAAACCATTTAGGTGGAAGAAAAGGGGAATTTAATTGAATTTTTCAGGGTCTGGGGTTATAAATATAACCCAGTTCAGGCATGCTTTGTGGGATAAACCACCCAGGTTTAGGGAGTGGGTGAGCTTTTTTTGGGAGAAACCACCTGGGTTACAAAGGGAGGGGGGTCATTTTTGACAATATACCTCAATATGATTCAGTCTAAGGGGAAAACCATCTGTGAAAAGAGAAAGTGAGGTTAGAAATGCTAAACGTTTCACCTGAAGTTAATACAGGCAGAATACAGACCTTGGGCTGGTGCACCTTCGTTTGATTGCAGCTCATTTCTGTAGCGTTGTATTTGAAACTTAACAAGACAACCTGGTTTTAACATTAGTCCTTCAGAAAAAAAAAACAGCATAACTTTGAGCTGAGATCTGAAGATATTCCCTGGAAATAACACAGATCATTTTTGTGTCAAAGTGGCAATGAGAATAGGACAAGCTGGGAGGTGGGGACACAAATCAGTGTTGCACAGGCTTCAGTGCACAATACTTTGCCTATGGGCTACCGTGTGCCACGCTAATATGCTTCCCCAATTCAATAAATCAGTTTTGAGCAGTCAGGGGTTCAAAATGACCCTTTTAATTCAGAATCTGAAACTTTTGCATGCACTCATCAAATTAGACCCTTTAAATGTTAAAAGGACGTGATTTTAGAATTGCGCAACTTCTAACTTTCTTGAATTTTACGGTTTTAGGTAGTAATTATGATGATCTATGACATAATTAAAAAATATTAAACTAATGAGAATTATAATCTAGCATTGTTTTAAATGTGTGCAGTATATTCAAAGCTAGCATGCTAATATTTTATCCATGAAATATAGACATATGATTCAGATCAAACTAACAGTCGATGGCCCAGTATTCATGGTCTAAAAACAGGTATATCACACGATTAAACATAATATTTGTTGAAGCAGAAATAATAGCGTTGTCACATTCCAAATATTTAAATGCTCACCTGAAAAACAGTAAATGCTAATTTGTAGAATATTTCGTTTTTATGTCCAGCTTTTAAATATATTCTCTGCTCACCATCAGTGAATTATCAAACAAAATAAAAACAGAAATATAAGTAAAAATAACAGCAGACTCATGAGAAGTCCCCTTCTTGTGCTGGACAGAGCGATCTTCAGCAGAAATACTTCTGCTCTTTGGTGCCGCTGCTGTCTTTCTCATTGAAGACATTTTAAAGAAATCGTGCAGCTCTGTGCACTGTGTGTTCAATCATTTATCGGAAGTAAATTAAACTGGCTGTCAGGTTCCTAAATGCAGTGTGACAGGTCAATAAAGAAAACATTTGCTGTATTTGAAATTGTGAAATCTGTGATTACTCATGATTATTCTGTGATTACTCATGACCCCCTTCTCCCTCCTTCCACCAATATCTGCAAAGGAATTTTATGCATGAAAATATCCACACACCGAAACTAGTTTTGAATATGCTTCTAAGCGTATAGTGGTTGTATCTAACAATATAATCCCATACACCTTACCTGCCCTGTGATTCCATTATTTATTTCTTAGCAGACGCCCTTATCCAGGGCGACTTACAATTGTTACAAGATATCACATTATTTTTTACATACAATTCCCCATTTATACAGTTGGGTTTTTACTGGAGCAATCTCAGTAAAGTACCTTGCTCAAGGGTACAACAGCAGTGTCCCCCCACCTGGGATTGAACCCACGACCCTCCGGTCAAGAGTCCAGAGCCCTCACCACTACTCCACACTGCTGCCCACATTAGCTACACAGGTCTCAAATGTGCAGTTTTGAAAGTTATAGTAAACGTGTATTTTGAAATGCTACCCATGGAACAAACATATATTTTCAATATATGGTTGAAAGGTATGATCCTTATATTTTCATATATAGAAATTGGCCCCTTTTTTATACATTTAAAATATATTACATTTAATAGGGTAGTCAAATAGTTTACGTGTTTTATACATTTAAAATATATTACATTTAATAGGGTAGTCAAATAGTTTACGTGTTCACTTGTCCTCAACTGCTAGGGATTAATATATGCAGGGCAGCAGTGTGGAGTAGTGGTGAGGGCTCTGGACTCTTGACCGGAGGGTCGTGGGTTCAATCCCAGGTGGGGGGGACACTACTGCTGTACCCTTGAGCAAGGTACTTTACCTAGATTGCTCCAGTAAAAACCCAACTGTATAAATGGGGAATTGTATGTAAAAATAATGTGATATCTTGTAACAATTGTAAGTCGCCCTGGATAAGGGTGTCTGCTAAGAAATAAATAATAATAATAATAATGTGTAAGGAAAGAGTTAATGAAAAGATTCAAAACTAGGCTTGAGATGCAGCTGTGTACGTGAGCAGCTTCTGCTGCTGCTGTCAGGTTAAGAATCTCTTATTGCCTGAGCAGAACTGACCTCAACCTGACCCGGTGCAAGCAGGAGCTGTCTGTTCAGACTATCACTGACACACAGAGATACACTAAAGCCTGGCTTGGCATGCAAGGCTGTATGGAAACTGTATAGAAACAGCAGGCACTTGGAGGTGACCATCCCCGTGCCCTGTGCCGTCTCCCAGAGATTAGATACAAGATCACTGACTCGTTTCTGTTCATAACTAGGTGCTTATGACAGGGCTAGGAGCCCTGAACATGAAAAGGGGGCAGGACGAAACCCTCCTGTTTAAATGTGTTGTGTTTTAATGTGTGTTTATTTTAGAACGGGGTACCCCCGCCCCTGTGTATTTTGTATGTATATTTATAGGACGGCAAAGCCAAATGTTTGTTATTGTTTAGAAGCATGGATGGGAAGCCCCATCCACATTAAAAACCTCGTGCAGAAGGTGACCATCTCCCGAGTTAATTCATTGATTAATTGTTGCTAATCAGGAGATGGTCACCTGCATAAAAACCTGCAGCTTTCCGTGTGTGTGTGTGTGAGAGAGAGAGAGAGAGAGAGAGAGAGAGAGAGAGAGAGAGAGAGAGAGAGAAACAGAAACAGAAACAGAAACAGAAACTAAACACAACTGCTTCAAGTGTTGGCAGCTCCAGCACTGTATTTGTTTCGTTGTCATTATTTTGTGTTTGTGATTTGTTTTTGTTTATTATTTTATTTAGCTCTGTGAGCTTTGTTTTTGTTACAACCTGTTATTTTATTTTTGTCTTTAAATAAACACGACGCCATCCATGTCACAGTGCTACATTTCTGTGTTTAATGATAATGTTGAAGCTTCGTGTGTGTGTAACTTTTGATTACTGGAATCAGTAAAGGAAGCTTACTAACACATCAATTGGTGTTGAGCGCACTCGCTTCCCTACAACTCTTACTAATTCTTAATCTTGTGTCTTCCGAATTCTAGCTTGGTTCTGTTTTTATTATGTATGTTTTACATTTTTAGGCTCTCCAAGATTTATATTAACTTAACCTACTCTTAAAGGCCAATACAACATGCTTAACTAAGAACAGAGACTGGTGCTCACTGTTACATCGCTGACAATGCGTTTCGCTGCTGATAAATGTTTCATGTGATTCTGCCACGCTATAGAGTTCATTGCTGCGTCTGTATTTAGCTTGACAATCAGGTTTTAAATGCAGGGGATTGGTTTTATTGAACGGTTTCGTTTGAAATGAATTCATTCTGTAGTTAGGCTTGCTCCTTTTCAACGCTCGTTCCCCCGGGACTCACACAAGACCTTGATAAATCGCTCGCGCTTCAGAGAAACATATTTATTTTTGAGTCAAGTCAAGTTCTTCATTGAAACCTCCTTGTGCAGTGGGTTGCAGTTGCTTTGCTACTCTGGATCAGTTTCAGTTTATTCTTTGCATATCGGTAGCTGACTGAATGAGGCCGGGGCGGAGAAATCAAGGGAAGGAAAATCACAGCAAACCAATCGGGTGTCGATTATAACTGATGACTAAGGATGCTAGCCTCGCCACCCAGGTCAGAAGCCACTGAAAACGGGGAATCCTGTTGTAGAATGGACAGGTTTCATGGCGTTCCAATGATGAACCCCAGTCAAATACATACAGGTGCGCGATTCATTACAGTACTTTGGGAGCCCTTTAAAAATGTTTTTATGTTCATTGATGGTTGACGCTCCTCATAGAAAATAAGCGCTTCACTGCAGCTCATTTCTGTAGCATTGTATTTGAAACTTAGCAAGACAACCTGGTTTTAACATTAGTCCACAGGGCAACAGTGTGGAGTAGTGGTTAGGGCTCTGGACTCTTGACCGGAGGGTCGTGGGTTCAATCCCAGGTGGGGGACACTGCTGCTGTACCCTTGAGCAAGGTACTTTACCTAGATTGCTCCAGTAAAAACCCAACTGTATAAATGGATAATTGTATGTAAAAGTAATGTTATATCTTGTAACAATTGTAAGTCGCCCTGCTAATAAATAATAATAATAATAATAATAAAGGAAAGAAAAACAGCATAACTTTGAGCTGTTAGTCAAACTACACTTCAGCCTTGGGTCAGGCCTCCAAGCACACGCTAGAAAATAAAACCACATACGCCAAGTCAAATCTATTCCATGTATGTGTACATCACAATTAGTACACACCATGTCATAGCAAGTTTTGCATTTAATATAATGTAATGCTTGGTTCTGAGACCCCACTACACAGCTCCAGTAACACGTCTATCTGGTCTGATACAGTGTGGCAGTCCTATACGAGACACAGTATGAGCTGGCCTATCCTGTGAAGAAGTGGCTCAGCCCAGTGTCTGGATACCCCTGGTCTGTCTGTCCCTCTCCGCTGGCTTCACTCCTCGTTCCTAACACAGTCTCTTGTATATTCTCTGTCATTCTCACCTGCCGGCTGCAGAGCCCAGGCTGTGGTTTGATGCTTGCTATGTCTTGATATATCCCCCCCGATGCGAGGGCTGGTTCCTGTTTCTAACGAGCGACTCTCATCCTGTCCATGGACGGTAAACTTTGTTTCACCTCCACCCTTCATTTTAGTTCCTGCGAGCTTTGCAAAGTTGTTACATTATTTATCAGTCAAAATGTCTCTCTTGTTATTTTTCCAGCTGAAGCTCATCTCTGAAGTCTGCACGATTGGCTTTCAAGATTAGGTTATGTGCAGGGATTCATGTAAGTTGCCATTATAGTGCCCCTGTCTGTCTGTCTGTCTGTATCGCCATCGTAGTGTCCCTGTCTGTCTGTCTGTCTGTCTGTCTGTCTGATTGTCTGCCTGTCTGTCTGTCTGTCTGCATCGCCATTGTAGTGCCCCTGTCTGTCTGTCTGTCTGTCTGTCTGATTGTCTGCCTGTCTGTCTGTCTGTCTGCATCGCCATTGTAGTGCCCCTGTCTGTCTGTCTGTCTGTCTGTCTGCATCGCCATTGTAGTGCCCCTGTCTGTCTGTCTGTCTGTCTGTCTGTCTTTCCGTCTGCATCACCATTGTAGTGCCCCTGTCTGTCTGTCTGTCTGTTTGTCTGTCTGTCTGTCTGCATTGCCATTGTAGTGCCCCTGTCTGTCTGTCTGTCGGTCTGTCTGTCTGTCTGTCTGCATTGCCATTGTAGTGCCCCTGTCTGTCTGTCTGTCTGTCTGTCTGTCTGTCTGTCTGTCTGCATTGCCATTGTAGTGCCCCTGTCTGTCTGTCTGTCTGTCTGTCTGTCTGTCTGTCTGTCTGTCTGCATCACCATTGTAGTGCCCCTGTCTGTCTGTCTGCCTGTCTGTCTGTCTGCATTGCCATTGTAGTGTGTCTGTCTGTCTGTCTGTCTGTCTGTCTGTCTGCATCACCATTGTAGTGCCCCTGTCTGTCTGTCTGCCTGTCTGTCTGTCTGCATTGCCATTGTAGTGCATCTGTCTGTCTGTCTGTCTGTCTGTCTGTCTGCATCACCATTGTAGTGCCCCTGTCTGTCTGCCTGTCTGTCTGTCTGCATTGCCATTGTAGTGCATCTGTCTGTCTGTCTGTCTGCATTGCCATTGTAGTGCCCGTGTCTGTCTGTCTGCTTAACACTGAAGATGTTTGGCTTCCCTATACTTGTGATACTGTCACCCCTTAATATAACACAGAACCATTGCATTGCCATTGTAGTATCCCTGTCTGACTAAATGCATTGCCAAATTACATCATTTGGGATTCTAATAGCTAGCATACTATGGTGCCATTCTACCAGCCTCATCCCATTGCTACTATTACCCATTAGTATCATAAATAATTATGATGGTATTGTCGTTGAAGTCCCAGTGAACCATTGCATTGCTCTTATAGTCTCTGTCTGCCTGTCTGCATTGCATTGACATTGTGATGTCACTGGCTGTCTGCATTGACATTGTGATGTCACTGTCTGTCTGCATTGACATTGTGATGTCACTGTCTGTCTGCATTGACATTGTGATGTCACTGTCTGTCTGCATTGACATTGTGATGTCACTGTCTGTCTGCATTGACATTGTGATGTCACTGTTTGTCTGCATTGACATTGTGATGTCACTGTCTGTCTGCATTGACATTGTGATGTCACTGTCTGTCTGCATTGTATTTTAGGTCATTCGAGAAGGTAACAGTTAGCATACAGTGGTACAATTCTCCCAGCCTTATCCTGTTGTAGCAGCTCTATACTTGAGCTATCTTTACAGCTACTTTTAGAAGTGCCTGAACAGGGATTTTTTTTTCCGCTGGAACAGGCAGTACAGTTAATGCTATTCTTAGCGGACACAGCAACAGAGAATGGAGAACAGGAGCAGACAGTAGTTTCTATAACGTATCTGTGCCTGTTATTATTATTATTATCAATTTCTTAGCAGACGCCCTTATCCAGGGCGACTTACAATTGTTACAAGATATCACATTATTTTTCCATACAATTACCCATTTATACAGTTGGGTTTTTACTGGAGCAATCTAGGTAAAGTACCTTGCTCAAGGGTAGAGCAGCAGTGTCCCCCACCTGGGACTGAACCCACAACCCTCCGGTCAAGAGTCCAGAGCCCTATCCACTACTCCACACTGCTGCCTGTCTGTCTGCATTACCATTGGAAATCATTGGTCAAGGGTACAGTTAGTGTACTGTGTCCCTTTCTGCCAACGGCAGCCTTGTGCTGATATTGCCCCTCAGAACCACTGTAGTAACACTGAAGAACCACTGCCTTCCTCTCCGCATCTACCATGAAGGATCATTGGGAAGGCTATGGTTAGCTGGTTTCTTTCCATGAAGGATCATTGGGAAGGCTATGGTTAGCTGGTTTCTTTCCATGAAGGATCATTGGGAAGGCTATGGTTAGCTGGTTTCTTTCCATGAAGGATCATTGGGAAGGCTATGGTTAGCTGGTTTCTTTCCATGAAGGATCATTGGGAAGGCTATGGTTAGCTGGTTTCTATCCATGAAGGATCATTGGGAAGGCTATGGTTAGCTGGTTTCTATCCATGAAGGATCATTGGGAAGGCTATGGTTAGCTGGTTTCTTTCCATGAAGGATCATTGGGAAGGCTATGGTTAGCTGGTTTCTTTCCATGAAGGATCATTGGGAAGGCTATGGTTAGCTGGTTTCTTTCCATGAAGGATCATTGGGAAGGCTATGGTTAGCTGGTTTCTTTCCATGAAGGATCATTGGGAAGACTATGGTTAGCTGGTTTCTATCCATGAAGGATCATTGGGAAGACTATGGTTAGCTGCTATCATTCTTGCATTGTCAGCTTCACCGCCTTGTAGCTGCCCTATACTCTTGAGAGTGCCAAGACGGCTGGGAGTGTGGAAGAGTCTGTGCCTGCAGCTCAAATGACATGTAGGCAAACTGGACAGGCAACAAGGCATGGATTCTGATGAAGGACAGCACAGTGCAAGCACAGATACACTGGTGCACGAAACAGACTGAGAGACTGGAAAGTGGGCGAGGTCTTCAAAGCGATCAGATAGCAATTCATTCATATAATGAAACCACACGCGTTTGCATAACAACTTCAACAACAGAATTGAAGT
Source organism: Acipenser ruthenus (assembly GCF_902713425.1). Taxonomy (NCBI): domain Eukaryota; kingdom Metazoa; phylum Chordata; class Actinopteri; order Acipenseriformes; family Acipenseridae; genus Acipenser; species Acipenser ruthenus. The sequence continues at coordinate 739,498 of NC_081247.1, read as the reverse complement.
GAGCAAACCAGAGCGTTAAATGTCTGCTGGAATTCAAAAGCCAAGCGTATTCACACACAGGTTTTGTTTCCCCTTTAGGAATCTCTCAGAGTTTTAATTTAAGTGATTTAAATGTGAATGTGTGAGTAATAAAATCCACGGGTGGATGTGTGCAGCATGTATACACTCGGAGAGCGCTCGTTTAGCTTCATGGCTCCGACTCTCTGGAACTCTCTCCCAGCTTCGGTGTGTGATGCTCCCACCGTCCCTCGCTTTAAATCAACTCTCAAGACCCGCCTGTTCTCTCTTGCTTTCCATGCTCTTTAAGCCTGATATCTGCTATTAGCTGCTGTGTTGCTGCTACTGTTTCATGTATTATGCTGCTATCATCTATCATACACTGTCCACTGTATTTAATGTATTATGTATTATGCCTTTCTCTATATTTAAAGTATGGTGGATTTTCTTGTTGTTACTGCATCTTGTAAAGCGCTTTGAGATGGTGGTCCACTATGAAAGGCGCTATATAAAATAAAGATTGATTGATTGATTGGTTGATTGGTTGATTGATTGATTGATTGATACTGCACCTTCCCACGAGGCAAAACTGTATTCATACAGTACAGAAATTATGAAAGAACAGCGAAATGGGTCGGGATTAAAACACGAACCAGATTCTCATCCGGACTCTGGTCCCAGACCTTGGTCCTTTATATCAGGAGTGTCCAATCCCGGTCCTGGAGGCCCGCTCCACTCCAGATTTAACAGGTAAAATTAGATGAAGAACGACTTCAGGGTCTGGGTGGAGGTTTAATTGTTTCAATTAAAAAATTTACAACAGGGTTGGAACAAAGACCAGGAGTCGATATAAACAAATTTAAAAATCTTTCTTCTAATCATAAATCATGAGCGTCTTCCTAATATCTACTTGTTTTTTTTGGATAAAATATTAGTTTTTTTTCACTTAACATATTTAAACAAACTATGATTGATTTCAACAGCGATGAAAGACTGCATTTAAATTAATTGAGTACCTAGTTTGTAATTGTTAAACTTTAAACGGACTTGCTGTGCGCGCCCAGCCTGATCTGAAACCAGCATGACAGGTCTCTCAACCCAGCACGACCAGTTAAAAACCAGGAGTGCGCTTCTCGCAAGCCTGTGGGATTTTAAAAGGGGTTTGTTACAATATTGATCTGCGCGGCTCACAAACACCCCGCCGTGTCTCTATCGTTGACAGCGCTATAGAATTGAATATACAGCGCACACCGTCACAGAGCACAACAGAAGATATGCATTCACCACGTTCAAATATTGTACGGTGTTGTTTTTTTAATTAATACAAAAATATGTAATTGATATTTGTATTTGATCGATATTAATTTAAAAAAATCACAGCACAGCAAACAATACGAATTAATATCAATTCAAAACCGTACTGACAACAAAAAAGGCCTACATATTAAAAACTGACCATGGCATCGATAGTAAACAGAGATCATCCTCATTAGCATTTTTGTAATATTTTAGTAGAAGGCGGCCTGTAGTTAATTACATTGGAGGCCGCTTTTTCCTTTCTTTAATATTAACCTCATATTTATTTATTTTCTGAAGAAACCATAGTGTTAATCTGTTTGGTGCGTGGCGTATTTTAATAACACAATACAAGGCACATTTTATAACGTATGTATGTCTGTTTTATCGTATAAAATGATATATCAAATTAGACATAATCACAAAATGAATGGGGATTTTTTTAAGTACGTTTTTTCTTGTCAAAATCCTATTGTCACATTGGCCACGTATTGCCAGGCTATCTTTGTCATTTCAGAGAACACCGCGTTATATAATTTGAATAATCAAATCTACTGGATATTGTCATCGTTATTTATTAAATATATAATATATTATATGAAATACGTTCAAGACAACTACATTTGCTTATTGCAGGTTAAAATATAATGACCAGCCTAATAATATCTTACATTATGTTGCATTGTTTTTGTGATCTCAAATCAACTGTAACGTTGCGGCGCGATATTGACAATAAAAAAATGACATTGTATGAAACAGTATTGGGCAAACAGTATTAAATGATACCAATGCATTTCAGTGCATACATATCAAAAACATTTCACACACTATGGCCGCCCCCACTCCCGTCCGTCCATCCCTCCCTCCATCTCCGGGTCTCTTACCGTTATCTTGCGGGGCAGCGAGCGCTCTCTCCGGGTTAAAATAGGACATTACCGCCGCGGTGTAGAGAACCAGCCAACGCCGAGCGAGCATCTTCGAAACCCCGGCAACACATTCATCCGAGCAACCTTCCCCTGCCTGTCTATCTATCTGCCTATCTATCTATCGAAAAATCTATCGCATCTTGCTGTCTGTTTTTTTTTTAATAACGGTAAGCTGAGACGTCTGTTTATTATCGGAAAGCCTGTATAATGAAGAATACCATTTGAATATATTTCACGGCCGTCTCTCTCTCTCTCTCTCTCTCTCTCTCTCTCTCTCTCTCTCTCTCTCTCTCTCTCTCTTCTCTCTCTCTCTCTCTCTCTCTCTCTCTCTCTCTCTCTCTCTCTCTCTCTCTCTCTGTCTGTCTCTCTTGTAAACAGAACTGCGCTGTCTGTTGAAGGTACAGACGTTGCTTCTATAGATTGCTTTACGTTTCTCTGCCGTTGCTGTATCTCGTTCGATTGTTTTATAAATAAACACAGGTATTTGAACATGATGTAGCAGTAAGACACAAAGGTATGCCCCCCTCCCCCCCCCCCCCCCCCCTCCCCAGATATTTTAAAATTTGTCAATTTCCTTGGGTCAAACCAAACCAAACACCTATATAGCATATATCATAGTTTAAATGTAAATGTCAGGTTATAGCCATGTGTCTGACAGTGATGTGTCCTCTGAAATGTCTTTATAATATACAGCACTAGACCCTGATATTGATGCGATCCAGCCCTCTGAAATGTCTTTATAATATACAGCACTAGACCCTGATATTGATGCGATCCAGCCCTCTGAAATGTCTTTATAATATACAGCACTAGACCCTGATATTGATGCGATCCAGCCCTCTGAAATGTCTTTATAATATACAGCACTAGACCCTGATATTGATGCGATCCAGCCCTCTGAAATGTCTTTATAATATATAGCACTAGACCCTGATATTGATGTGATCCAGCCCTCTGAAATGTCTTTATAATATATAGAGCTAGACCCTGATATTGATGCGATCCAGCCCTCTGAAATGTCTTTATAATATATAGCACTAGACCCTGATATTGATGTGATCCAGCCCTCTGAAATGTCTTTATAATATACAGCACTAGACCCTGATATTGATGCGATCCAGCCCTCTGAAATGTATTTATAATATATAGCACTAGACCCTGATATTGATGTGATCCAGCCCTCTGAAATGTCGTTATAATATACAGCGCTAGACCCTGATATTTGATGTGATACAGTCCTCTGAAATGTCTTTATAATAATGTGTGTAATTCAATATGTTAATGTAACATTATTCAACAGGTTTCATTCGACTTTATGAAGCAACACTAGTTCATTTAATAGGGGGATGCAACACTTTTGGCCAGAGCTGTAGTTTCACAAAAAGAGTAGATTTTCTCATTTTAAAAAAAAAAGCTTGGGCATTTCAGAGTTAAATTAATTCAGACCTTGCGTGACCCTGAGCAAGTCACTTAACCTCCTTGTGCTCCGTCTTTTGGGTGAGACGTAGTTGTAAGTGACTCTGCAGCTGATGCATAGTTCACACACCCTAGTCTCTGTAAGTCGCCTTGGATAAAGGCGTCTACTAAATAAACAAATAATAATAAAAGTATACAGATTTGTGTACATACCGATTCTGACACTTTTGTAATTAGTGACCAAGGCAAACACACACACACACACACACACACACACACACACACATATATATAATTAGCCTTTTGGCAGCATTTGCGGGTGAAATTGTGTTAAAATCCTAAAATTCAAATCAAACCGTTGGCATAAATCGGGCTACATTATCTGGTTAATCAAATTATTTCAAATGGATATCAAAACCCAAAACGAATCTGTGCTCCTGCTCCTTGTAAACAAATTCGCCTCCTTGTCTGTTTGAAATTGATGCGACTGAGAGTTTCCGCCCATACTCCACTGCCTGTCTCCCTATTGGCTTAACGCCGTTGTCACTCAGCCGCTCCAACAAACCAACCACGCCCTCGCCCGTTGTTCTTGGAAACGGTTGCGTAGCGACCGGATTCTATCTCGATTTCTGTAGCAACATCAGCACCGCATGAGCACCGCGCACTGCAAGCGAAAAATCAATCGATTAGAAAGATCATTGTATAATTAAAGGACGGGTTTTGTAAAAAAAATCTAAATATGTTTAAAAATGAAAATTAAAAATATAAGTGTGCAGTAGGCCCACGTATTTCAGATGGTGGTGTTATTATATAACCCGCGTTTAAATGGTCATATTATTTTTTCAATAGAGTTGATGTCATTTCTGAAGTATCCTACTGCTCGCTTCAAGTAGCTATTCTATCCCAGTCTATCTGGCTTACAGACTAACAAGCACACACCCTCCAATACAGTACTTAGAGGAAAATATCTACACATTATTATTATTATTATTATTATTATTATTATTATTATTATTATTATTATAAGGTTAGAACACATTTCCGGTAGTTGTTTTGGGTTTTTTAAACTATAAAAACTACACATTAATAAATACAGCTACAGATAGGACTGCAGCATTACATTGTTCAGAACTGATCAGTGTTTGTTTTATGGAGGTAAGAGCTGTATTTACCTTGAGATTGTGATTAGTATTTTTTTTGGCAGTACTATATGTTTCAGATTCTGATAACATTTCATAGAAGTGCATGAAGTTTGTGTACACTCCTATCTGAATCTATCTGTCCTTGTGTACACTCCTATCTGAATCTATCTGTCGTTGTGTACACTCCTATCTGAATCTATCTGTTGTGTACACTCCTATCTGAATCTATCTGTCGTTGTGTACACTCCTATCTGAATCTATCTGTCCTTGTGTACACTCCTATCTGAATCTATCTGTTGTTGTGTACACTCCTATCTGAATCTATCTGTTCTTGTGTACACTCCTATCTGAATCTATCTGTTGTTGTGTACACTCCTATCTGAATCTATCTGTCCTTGTGTACACTCCTATCTGAATCTATCTGTCCTTGTGTACACTCCTATCTGAATCTATCTGTTGTTGTGTACACTCCTATCTGAATCTATCTGTCCTTGTGTACACTCCTATCTGAATCTATCTGTTGTGTACACTCCTATCTGAATCTATCTGTCGTTGTGTACACTCCTATCTGAATCTATCTGTCCTTGTGTACACTCCTATCTGAATCTATCTGTCGTTGTGTACACTCCTATCTGAATCTATCTGTTCTTGTGTACACTCCTATCTGAATCTATCTGTCGTTGTGTACACTCCTATCTGAATCTATCTGTCCTTGTGTACACTCCTATATGAATCTATCTGTCGTTGTGTACACTCCTATCTGAATCTATCTGTCCTTGTGTACACTCCTATCTGAATCTATCTGTTGTTGTGTACACTCCTATCTGAATCTATCTGTCGTTGTGTACACTCCTATCTGAATCTATCTGTCCTTGTGTACACTCCTATCTGAATCTATCTGTCGTTGTGTACACTCCTATCTGAATCTATCTGTTGTTGTGTACACTCCTATCTGAATCTATCTGTCCTTGTGTACACTCCTATCTGAATCTATCTGTCCTTGTGTACACTCCTATCTGAATCTATCTGTCCTTGTGTACACTCCTATCTGAATCTATCTGTCCTTGTGTACACTCCTATCTGAATCTATCTGTCCTTGTGTACACTCCTATCTGAATCTATCTGTTCTTGTGTACACTCCTATCTGAATCTATCTGTCGTTGTGTACACTCCTATCTGAATCTATCTGTCCTTGTGTACACTCCTATCTGAATCTATCTGTTGTTGTGTACACTCCTATCTGAATCTATCTGTCCTTGTGTACACTCCTATCTGAATCTATCTGTTCTTGTGTACACTCCTATCTGAATCTATCTGTTCTTGTGTACACTCCTATCTGAATCTATCTGTCCTTGTGTACACTCCTATCTGAATCTATCTGTCCTTGTGTACACTCCTATCTGAATCTATCTGTTGTTGTGTACACTCCTATCTGAATCTATCTGTCCTTGTGTACACTCCTATCTGAATCTATCTGTCCTTGTGTACACTCCTGTATCTATTGTTGTGTACATACAAGCCTTGTTTGATTGTATGTACCGGTTCGTAATTCCCAGTTGCTTGAATTTTCAGCAGGGTTGTGCAAATGTCAACAAACTGGACTGCAAACAACTTTTTTCTTGTTTATTTTTGGGGACTAAACCACCTATACATTAACAGTACCAGCCTCTCTTTCCCACTTTCTCCTAACTGCCAACAGTTTGTGTGTCCATGTGCATCAATAAAAAGGAAGTTTAAAATGTACATAAACTGCTGCATGATCAAAGCTGAGGTTTCCTGTGAAGACTCTCAATGCATGGACATGTCCCAAGACGTGGACACCTTGGGATCACAGCTTTCCCTGTGATACAGACCCCACGCTGCGAGGTACTGGCTCCCTACTCTGCACGCAGCTGTATTCTGGGATTGATATGAAAGAAGCAAAGACACAACAGGTTTTCATTGAAAAAAGGAGGATATGTTTAATTATCGTTACTCTATACAGAAACACTGTGCAGTAGTGGGCACACGTATCCGAGCACCCCATCGCTTCTTTGAGACAGCGATGTGTCGTGCGTATGAAATCAAACCACTGTCACTGAAAATCTTGGAAAATTGTCAAGATAGCCAAATTTCTAGGTCTAATTTAATGGACGACTTGAATAGGCCACACCTGCAATTCATTTAAAATTGTAAGAGAAAAGGAACACACAGCCACACATGGTAAAATGCACGAGACGTTTTAGAAGTTGTTTAAGATGCCTAATTAAAGCACAACGCGGTCTTACTGTTTCTATATCACATTTTATGATGACGATTTTAAAAGAAAGGTCACCTTGTTTGCTGAAGGGAAAGCGGGCAGCAGAGTGTGAATTTGGGGCGTCTGAGACGTGTGCGTCAGGAGATGGAGGCGCAATCGAAAGGCTATGTTTGCTTGCGAACGTGACAGGACGTCATTTTGGACAAAGGAGAATAAAACTGGCTGAAATAGTTCAAAGTATTTTACTCTTTTAGAGCTGCTGTAAACTGCCAGGACTGCCGTTCAATACTGCAAGCACTGCACTGTGTCTGTTTCCTTTTCACATTTCTAATACAGTAAATTACTTACTCTGATGCTCTCATGTACGGTAATACAGTGTTACACGCTGGCACCTAGAAATTAAAAAGCAACTTAACTGCTAATTATTGTGGGTTTTTTTTCATTAAGAGTTAAATGCGACTTGTATTCAGGGTCCTTTTTTATTTTTTCATCTTCGGATTTGGGAGTGCGACATAAATTTGAATAAATACAGGATTTCATGTTAGTCGTCCTTTCTCATTTGTATCACATTGTGTAGCTGCCATGCTTTAACACTATATAGGTCTTTTTTTAATAGCAAACATGTATTTGTATTGTAAATATCTGGTACTCCACTAGGTTAAAGAACGTTCCCACGTCTTACTCTCACACAATCTCTTTGTAATTCCTGGGTCATTTTCACCTCAGCAGCGTCTCCTGGGTCATGCTATTGGCTGAAAGCATGTCAGTCAACAGGGGGAGCAGCTGGTTGGTTAATGACAGGAAGTTAGCGAAGGGGGTGGGGACTTCCACTCTCCTGGTGGAATAACCAAGGAACTGGAACACTATCTGAAAGCATGGCTGTGTAGTTCCAGGTGTTTTATAAAAAAGACTTGCTTCTGTCAAAAGTGCACAGCTGAGAATGTTTTATTGAGTTTGAACAATTCCAAGGACCGCAGTGTTTCCAGATCACGCTCCCACAATGCACCACTCTTTTCAGTCAGGGTGCCAGCCTTGTTGCAGGAGGGAGCACCAACTGGACACACCGCCATTTCTTAAAAGAAAAATAAAAAGTTTCTCTTGGCAAACTTTCCAAGTTGAAAAACAAAACTCCCTAATTTATTTACCAATGAAGTGTGAATAAAAAATATCAAAACCAAAAATGATAGACTGTGATGCAGACAACAGGGGACACAGCAGAGGTAAAGCGACGTGTTTCTTGTGAACCCTGCAGGGGGTTCTGAACGCTGACCACACTTCTTATCACAGCAGGGATTCAAGTCTGTAGGTCACTAATATGAGCTGTCCACGCAGCGTAAGGGAGGAATCCTTCAGCTCCTGGCTCTCAATCATTGAAATGTTCTCGATTCAGGGCGGTTCTGAAGCCCGGGGCAGACCCCAGCCCTGCTGACCCGGCACAGTGTATCTGATCCTGTGATCAGGGGCTGCAGCTGCACAGCTCTGGCCAAAAGTATTGCATCCCCACCCTATAGAATGAACTCATTTTGCTTCATAAGGTCGAATGAAACCTGCTGAATAATGTTACCTTAACATATTGAATTACACACCGCTTGTAGCTTTCCCATCTACTTAATGAAGAACTGATAAAAAATGAAGTGTGTGACATTTTGAAATCTAACATAAAATACTACTATTACATAATGTGCAATAAAATATCTAAATTCTGTTCCTATAGATATTGTTTTTTAATTAATGTCTCAATCCTAAAATTCTAGGTAATGCAAAACTTTTGGCCATTGCATTTGAGGCCGGTTCGGGCTGGGGGAAGTCTGAAGGGGTCCTTTGAGCCGGGCTAGGGGAAGTCTGAAGGGGTCCTTTGAGTCGGGCTAGGGGAAGTCTGAAGGGGTCCTTTGAGCCGGGCTAGGGGAAGTCTGAAGGGGTCCTTTGAGCCGGGCTAGGGGAAGTCTGAAGGGGTCCTTTGAGCCGGGTTCGGGGAAGTCTGAAGGGGTCCTTTGAGCCGGGCTAGGGGAAGTCTGAAGGGGTCCTTTGAGCCGGGCTAGGGGAAGTCTGAAGGGGTCCTTTGAGTCGGGCTAGGGGAAGTCTGAAGGGGTCCTTTGAGTCGGGCTAGGGGAAGTCTGAAGGGGTCCTTTGAGCTGGGCTAGGGGAAGTCTGAAGGGGTCCTTTGAGCCGGGCTAGGGGAAGTCTGAAGGGGTCCTTTGAGTCGGGCTAGGGGAAGTCTGAAGGGGTCCTTTGAGTCGGGCTAGGGGAAGTCTGAAGGGGTCCTTTGAGTCGGGCTAGGGGAAGTCTGAAGGGGTCCTTTGAGTCGGGCTAGGGGAAGTCTGAAGGGGTCCTTTGAGTCGGGCTAGGGGAAGTCTGAAGGGGTCCTTTGAGTCGGGCTAGGGGAAGTCTGAAGGGGTCCTTTGAGCCGGGCTAGGGGAAGTCTGAAGGGGTCCTTTGAGCCGGGCTAGGGGAAGTCTGAAGGGGTCCTTTGAGTCTGGCTAGGGGAAGTCTGAAGGGGTCCTTTGAACCGGGCTGCTGCCACTGCAGTACCCAGAGACATGAGTTTCAGAGTGAGATGACATCTCTCCTTCCAGCTGGAGAGGGAGGGGGAGAGGGGGAGGGGGGAGAGGAGGGGGGAGAGGGATAGAGGGGGAGGGAGAGAGGGTTATTAGCAGGGTTAATTTTTCATTATTAAACATCACATGACTTGTGTATTATGATTCATTTTCCAATACAACTGAAAACTGTGGACTCCTGAAAGTTCATAATAATTCCAGTGATTCTCACCTAATACATCTTGTTATAATTTCGCTAGTGTCAGATATTCCTATATGATAAACAGTCCCAGTACGGTAAAGCTGAATTTGATATTCGTCTAGACAATTTGAATGAATATCAGTTTAATTAGAAATTAAAGACACTGAGAAAGACTTCAAGTGGAAACGCTCATCACTGAATTTACACTGATGAATTATGCACTGTATCCCTTCCTGAGAGATTGACAGCACTGCTTCCCTACCTGCGCCTCTTTCTCCTTGGCTGCACGGTGCCGTTTCCTCTTGTTGCTGGAGGCTGATTGGAGGAGAGCGGAGGGGGAGGAGCCAGCAGCTTCTTCAGGTCCCTCCCCCTCCTCTCTGTGGGCGGAGTCAGCAGTGCCACTCAGCTCCTCCTAGTTAAAAGAAAGTGAGAGAAACTTCAACGTAGCAAATCACATGACAGGAACTCAGACCCCTACAATCTCCCGTGTGCTCTCTGTCATGTGCGAAATCTGTCATTGCAGTGTTTATAAGAAACACGTCAGCTTACCTCTGCTGTGCCTCGCGTTGTCCGTACGGCAGCATTTCCAGCATATTCTCAATTGATATTTTTAATCACACATTACAGGTAAATCAACTAAGGTATGATTTATTTTTTTACTCAAACGTTTGCCATGAGAAAGGTCATTTTTCTTCTAAACTTCACAGTGGATCCACCGCGATCCTTAGATAAATTCCTCCGAGTAAATGTTGAGAAATATATTATTATTATTATTATTATTATTTATTTCTTAGCAGACGCCCTTATCCAGGACGACTTACAATTGTTACAAGATATCACATTATTTTTACATACAATTACCCATTTATACAGTTGGGTTTTTACAACCCTCCGATCAAGAGTCCAGAGCCCTAACCACTACTCCACACTGCTGCCCATATTGCCCATTTTGGAATATTGGTTGCATGTAAAGGGAGACTGTGATGAAGACATGAATAGGGATCAACGTGCCCTTGTTTTACTGTGTTTGTTTTGCGGATTTGTTTCATTAGACATTCTAAATTTGGGGGGTCAAATAATGGGGTCCCTTTTCTGGGGTTATTACTGAGCTGCTGTCTCTCTATCTCACCTCCAATAGAAAGGTCAGCTGGGCGCTCCTGTAATCATCTCCATAGGAATTCAGAGTTTTCATCAAGAACCTGAAACAGAAATCAGAATGCAAATCAGGAGAAATCATCACACATGAAACCAAGAGAAATCAACAGAGTTCAAATCATGAAAACAGTCAAAAAAAGAAACCAGGAGAAATCACCAGAATTCAAAGCAGGAGGAATCATCAAAACATCTAAAATCAGAAGAAATCAAGAGAAATCATCACTGAAATCAGTGGAAAAAACAGTCAAAAATTAGATGGGAAGACAATAATCACCACAAACCATTACAAATCCAGCCAGGAACAAGGTATTTGTCTGTAAAGTAATGGTGCACAAGAGTGATGATTTGTTTTTAAGTGCAGTGATAAACACTCCAAATTCTAACACAAACGTCTTTAATAGAAATCTGAATTTACCTCCTCGTACCCTACACTTAAAAACAAACTACAGCAGATCCTGTCCGATCCGATCCCCTCTGTAACTGATGGACCCCTAGCTTGTATCATTTACACAGGCTGCTGCTACCAGCTGAACGGTACTGATGGAAACTGATCAATGCACATTTTATTAGGGGTCTAAAACAGTACATTCAGTGCTAGCAGGACAGAACGGATTCCGTTTCAGAGAGAAAAGATATTGCGTTTGGGAATTCACTTTAACTTCACGTGACTGCCCAGTTTAACCAAGGAAGTGAGGGATTCATATAATTACCGGACAGCTAAAAAGCTGAAACAAGATTTGCGAGAGCTGCTTTCTTGTGGTCGTTTCTGTCTCGGGTTAACAAGCACGGTTGAAAAAAAACTTAAAACTGTCGGATTATTTTGGCGTAGAGTGAGAGAGTCTGGGAAGAGGTCAAGCTGTCTTGTAAATGGTCACATCCTGTATCACAGGGCTTTGTTTTATAACTTCATTGATTTTCTTTGTATCTGTGCAGTACTGTACTATGGGGTTTGAGACACACTGCTGTACCTGACAATGTTAGTAAAGCAACTACAGCTAGGTCCAATCTTTTAAATTGACTTACATACCGCTCTGGCCAAAAGATTTGCATCGCCCCAAAGAATGAACACATCTTGCTTCATAAAGCCCAATGAAACCTGCTGAATGATGTTACGTTAACATACTGAATCACACACTGCTTTGTAGTTTTCCATACACTATTATATCTTCTGGTACTTTTTCAATATTGTTCTGTAGTTTCTTTGATTACACGATGTTAAATAAAATATCTCAATTATATTCATATAGTTGTCTTTTTTAATGAGGTCTCAATACTAAGATTCTAGGTGATGCAAAACTTTTGTGCAGAGCTGCAGAGTGCCAGCTCCCTCCGAGAGGTGATATCTTCACATATCCGATGGACCCTCGGAACCAGTTCAATGGGATATACAGGCTCTGCTGCAGTGCTTCAATGAAGCAATAACAGGAGCGCACTGACCGCCTCTCCTTCTTCAGCTGCCTGCTCAGCTTCTGCACCTGGTGAAGACGATTGAGAGTGCGTTCATTCACCTGGGAGAGAGAGAGAGAGAGGGGGGGAGAGAGAGAGGGGGGAGGGGGAGGGGGAGGGGGAGAGGGGGAGAGAGAGGAGAAAGAGAGAAGGAGAGGGAGAGAGGGGAGGGGAGGGAGAAAGAGAGGGGAGGGGGAGAGGGAGAGAGAGGTAGAAAGAGAGGGGAGGGAGAGGGGAGAGGGAGAGAGAGAGGAGAGAGGGAGAGGGAGAGAGAGAGGGAGAGGGGAGAGAGGGAGAGAGAGGGGGAGGGAAAGGGGGAGGGGGAGAGAGAGGAGAGAGAGAGGGAGAGGGAGTGGGGGGAGAGAGAGGAAGAGGGGGGAGAGGGAGGAGAGGGAGAGAGGGGAGATGGATCAGGGGAGAGAGAGAGATCGAGAGTGGGGAGAGAGGTGGAAAGGGAGAAGGAGCGGGTGAGAGAGGAGAAAGGGAGAGGGACAGAGAGGGGAGAGGGAGAGAGAGGGGGAGAGGGAGAGAGAGGGGGGGAGGGAGAGAGGAGTTAGAGAGATACAGTTTTACTTCACTCTTCAACCTCAACGAAAACAGTTAAACTCCGAATGGAACATGTTACTTGGGCGATAGAATTATTGAATTCTGTACATCCTATTTATTCTACCTTTAAGCCAAGTTAAAGTGTTACAGAACCCCCTGCAAAGTTTACAAAAAGGGCATGACGTTACCTGTGCTGTGTCCAGTCTTATATTTCTAAACATACTGCAGACTCTCAAAACAACTGACCAGTACGTTTCTCTCCATTTACACGGAAGCATTCGCCAGGAGAAAAATCAATGTCTTTTAAGAATCGCAGCGTGTCCAGATCACGCTCCCTCCTCAGCAGTGCTGGTTTCCTGTTCCCACAGGACGCCACTCCTTTCAATCACCAGCACCTGTGTGTGACAGTGTGAACCGGATACACTGCGATGTTTAGAAGATAGAACCCTCTTCTGGAGAACGTTCCCCAGCAATCCCTGAGTTCATCTCTCTCTCTCTCTCTGGAGAACGTTCCCCAGCAATCCCCGAGTTCATCTCCCTCTCTCTCACCTGTTCGATCTCTCTACACCTCCTGCTCAGGTTGCAGTACTTCCTCCTGTCTCTCTCTCTCTCGCTCTCCCTCCTCTCTCTCTCCTGAGACTCCTCCTCCACCTGGCTCTCCGAGACTCCGCCCCCGTCCACAAACTCCACCCCCTCCGTCTCCAGCTCCGCCTCCAGGATGTGACCTCCGAACAGAGGGGGCAGGGCTAGGTCAGAGAAGTCTTCCATCATGGTCCCTGTGAAAAACAAGCGCAGTTTATTATCGCAGGCGTGAAGTGTGTGGCGATGTTGATATAGGGGAAGCAGTTACATGTACAATCCAAATATACATCGTCATCACAATGACCAGAAACAGACTGCGCTAAAGTGACCTGAAATATCTAACTCTGTTCTAGTTTTGTTAAATTAGCAGGTGTTTTGTCTCCTTCAAAAAGCAGGAGTTAATGAAAGAGTGGAGTTCAGGCTTTGAACATGTGACCCAAAAAGAAGTCTCATGTGATGTGATGTTTTTGTTTGACACTTTCTAAAGGTTTTACTGACAAAAATGCTCCATAGATTAAATGAACCCAAACATGGTTTGATATGATTATGTTTCCTTGATTTACATTTTCATAAGCCATTATTAGTACAAATACTAAACACATAAGATGCTCCTCAGAACACTGCAGATAAGGGCAGCAGTGTGGAGTAGTGGACTCTTGACCTAGATTGCTCCTGTAAAAACCCAACTGTATAAATGGGTAATTGTATGTAAAAATAATGTGATATCTTGTAACAATTGTAAGTCTCCCTGGATAAGGGCATCTGCTAAGAAATAAATAATAATAATAATAATCATATCTGTAAAAAGGCTTTCATTGTGTCACTCAAACACAAAGCAAAGAGTGGTGCTCTTCTGGGCAGCCAGGATACGTTATATCACTAAATAAATATTCTGCAACACGCGTTGTCTGGTCTAATGAAATCCCATTTTCTGTTAGGACTTGGTTCATTTCTGAAGAATGTCTGGTCAAAGGAGCCGGTTGTGACGGCAGCTTGTGGAATCGGACTCCTAGGTAAGTTAAACGAGGAGGAACCTGCTTTTAGTTAAGTTTGAGTTGCTTGTGTCGCATTAGGGATAAGGCAGCATTGTGAAGTAGTGGTGAGGGCTCTGGACTCTTGACCGGAGGGTCGTGGGTTCAATCCCAGGTGGGGGACACTGCTGCTGTACCCTTGAGCAAGGTACTTTACCTAGATTGCTCCAGTAAAAACCCAACTGTATAAATGGGGAATTGTATGTAAAAATAATGTGATATCTTGTAACAATTGTAAGTCACCCTGGATAAGGGCGTCTGCTAAGAAATAAAATAACATGCAAATTTCAGTTTTTTTGCATATTTTCTCACAGATTTGGACTGCCTCTGTTATTATTATTTTTTTTATTTGTTTATTTAGCAGACGCCTTTATCCAAGGCTGACTTACAGAGACTAGGGTGTGTGAACTATGCATCAGCTGCAGAGTCACTTACAACAGGTGACTCTGTCTAGTGCTGCACGAGACAATTACTGAAATCCACAGAAATCAGGTGCTGACAATCAGGGGAGGGGCGCTGGTGTCGATCGGGCTGATTCACCATTCAGAGTGAAGAGTGGAGAAACTGCTGCTTGGGTTTGTGATGATCGCTGCTTTTCTTAAACTCTGTGAAGAACAGCGATTCACACAAACCCAAGCAGCTGTTTCTTCACTTGTTTTACTCTGATTGGTGAATCAGCCTGAGAGATCGATCCGAGTAATCTGTTTGTGCAGCTCCATTCATGTCATCCTCTGCTCATTATTAACACAGTGAAATAATAATGGTAGGAGTATGACGACAACTCATTTGAGTCAAGGTGGTGAAAGACAGGGCTGGTAATCAGACTCCTATTGCACAACAGTGTCACCCAGTCCAGGTTTTACTACCAGCTTGATCAGCCCCAGTGTGTCTAGCTAACAAGCTCAGGTGTGTCTTATTATTAAACTCATAGTGAAACCAGGACTGGATGAAACTGCTATGCAATGGGAGTCTTATTTCCATCCCTAGAACAGGCTTTCATAAAGGCGGTCAATGTACTATATTGAAAAAAAAGTGCTTAGAATTGTATTTATTAATGTCTAAAATGTCATTTCTATATGCTTATGGTTTGCAAGTGCAATCTACCTGAAACCTTCACAATGATCAGAATCGGATCCTCTCAATATCTTCTGCTGAATAATGTCAACACCAAGTCTCCTTACAATCGGATACCCGCTGCTCCACATATATCAGCTGCTGTGTTGCTGCTGCTGTAATATTATGCTACTATCATGTATGATTGCCTTTCCACTGTATTTAATGTATTATGCATTTTTACTGTATATCATGTACGATGCATTTCTCTGTATTTAAAGTATTATGGATTTTCTTGTTGCTACTGGATCTTGTAAAGCGCTTTATGATGGGTGTCCACTATGAAAGGCGCTATATAAAATAAAGATTGATGGATTGATAGATTGATATGCAAGTGTGATGTACAGACAGACGGATGTACGGACTGACAGACACGCCCCTATAGTCCTCAGAGTCTGACACTCAATAACGTAAATAATGTCAACACCAAGTTTCGTGACAATCGGATAAGTGAGACACGTGTGACGTGTGACGTGTGACACAGGCGTGCATTACATTGCACTACAGGGGATTATAATGAAAAGATGACGAGTTTAAAGACTGGGTTACCGGACGCTCTTGTAAATCAAACCAGGAGTTCACTTCAGTGGCTCAGCTTTTAACAGAGGACTGTACTGAGGCTGTGAAACAGGCTGATCTGTCCTTCGATACTGAAGACACTTATTAAGAAATCATTTATCTAGTACAGGACCAATAGTTTAAGCACACCGCGTGCAGGATTTTACATTTTTGGAAACCGAAACTTTAACGCTGATAAAATGCAAATGAGCATGTACATTATTATTATTATTATTATTATTATTATTATTATTATTATTATTATTATTATTATTATACGGGTATTTTAACAGTACAGTATTTCGCTGTACAAGAGTAGCAGAGTCCAAAAATAGGTCGGATGTGAAACACTATCCCAAAGGTAAACACTGGACGTTAATATTAAGTATTATTCATATAGCATGCTAACATTTTACAGATAAATAACATCGGAACTGAAGAAGATTTTTACTGGCCTGAAATTTAGAAAAATGGAGAGGGGGAATTGTGAAGTTTAGTTAATGGGAAAAGTATTTTTGGTCCGTGTTTCAAAACATACCTACCTCCCCAAAAACACTCGACCAGTTTAAACGAACTGTCAGTAAAATCGAACCTACCTGTGCCGTTAATGCAAATCCTACCGGAAAACCACTCGCTGTCTACCTTTTTAAAACACGAGTCTAAGCACACATAGCTACTACACAATTATGAAACTACCGTCGGTGGAAATCTGTACTGGTTATATTTAAATCCGGTCGCTCTTTTCCCCCGTTTTGTTTCAAGCTTTCTTTTCGACGCGTTGTATTGTCGTCCTCGGCGTGTAAAGGCATCGTCAACATAACGCCATTGCGGATCCACACCGGAGGAAGTGATCGAGTCTATCCTATTGAAAGTCTGGAGCCTCAATGGCCGACACGGGACCGAGCTTCCTTCCTTTCTGTTTAATGACTGCTTGAATCGTTTTTGGTGCATTGCTTCCACCTGCTGCTGGACTGCAGTATTATATTTCCTGTGCTCTTAGCAGAACAAGCAGAGCTGTGTTTAAATCCTGAAACTAGACCAAAACAAAACACTATCATGTGAAAAACTAAACTGGAGCTGGTCGTGTGTATATATATATATATATATATATATATATATATATATATATATATATATATATATATATATATATATATATATAAAGATCTATCTATCTATCTATAAAGATCTATCTATCTATCTATCTATATCTATATATATATATATATATATATATATATATATATATATATATATATATATATATATATATATATATCGAATGTACAATTATTAAATAACTCCAAGTGTACTGTCTCTATTTAGAACAAACATCAAAAGCCACGTTTCCTAATTTAGCCTCGTAATAATGTAACTTGGAGAACTACAACTTCCGCTGTTGACTCCCGCAGGGAAAAACTACAACTCCCATCACCCTCCTCTTCCTGTGACGTTCGCAATCACAACCATGGCTGGCAGTAAGTTTGAACCCTCTCATTTTTACATTTGATTAAATTTGCTTATCGGTAAAGTCTCCTTGCTACTTGTAGTTGTTTTTTTAATGTATAATTTGGTTTTGAATCGATGCAAAGTCAATTCGCGTCGGTTATATAAGCAATAACTGGTTATTTGGAGGTGACCTTGTATCTGTGTGACGGTTTTGGTGCCCGTCCTTGAAAGTACCGTCCCCGCAAGGGCTTAAATCGAACCCGTGGCTTTGAGGGCAGAATAGGCCCCGACAAGCCTTTTTTTTCAAAGGCAAAATGCGATGGAAATGCCACCACAGCTTGTTAGACTCGTTTTTTAAAATGTAAACATGTATTTAAAAATAAATAAATAAATACACGAACGCGTTATGTGTCGTGTATGTAACAAAACTGCATTCAATAAGAGAATAATACATAACCAGACGCCTAATTGAGTTTTGAAGCCTGAAGAATCCTGTCTCTGTATCACGCTCTTCATATGGAGACGGATTAATTGTGCGGCATCGTTTCCAAGATGTTTCGCGTTGCTTTAGCCTCCTTCCCAGCGGGTCTGTCTTGGTCTCGGTTGTGCCCTACTGACAAAAAACTGTAAACAAACCAGACGGCAAGAGAGGCGCAATGCGATCAGTAAACAATTAATTTCCTTTACAGACACCAGACAGGTAATATCATAAACTAAAATCAATACGCTGAGAATATCATTCGAAAGCGAAAAGATAGAACAGAAAGAGACATAACTTTTATATATATATATATATATATATATATATATATATATATATATATATACACACATATATATATACACACATATATAATATATATATATATATATATATATATATATATATATATATATATATATATATTGTCTGGTCTAATGAAATCCCATTTTCTGTTAGGACTTGGTTCATTTCTGAAGAATGTCTGGTCAAAGGAGCCGGTTGTGACGGCAGCTTGTGGAATCGGACTCCTAGGTAAGTGTCTGTCTGGGATGTTTCATATTGAAGTTGAAAACTTAAACGAGAAGGAACCTGCTTTTAGTTAAGTTTGAGTGGCTTGTGTCGCATTAGGGATAAGGCAGCAGTGTGGAGTAGTGGTCAGGGCTCTGGACTCTTGACCGGAGGGTCGTGGGTTCAATCCCAGGTGGAGGACACTGCTGCTGTACCCTTGAGCAAGGTACTTTACCTAGATTGCTCCAGTAAAAACCCAACTGTATAAATGGGTAATTGTGTGTAAAAATAATGTGATATCTTGTAACAATTGTAAGTCGCCCTGGATAAGGGCGTCTGCTAAGACATTAATAATAATAATAATAATAATAATAATAATAATAATAATAATAATAATAATATCTGTAAAAAGGCTTTCATTGTGTCACTCAAACACAAATCAAAGGGTGGTGCCCTTCTGGGCAGCCAGGATACGTTATATCACTAAATTAATATTCTGCAAATCTGTAAGGTATAAATAGGGCTTCAGATTTTTGGTTTTAACTGATAAACGATAAAACACCCCCGATAGAAAAAAAATAATGAAATCTGTATAGCCAATAAACACCGGAAAGACACTGGAAATGGTGACTCAATTCACGTTGCCTTCACCAGCTTCACATTGAAAAGAAAAATAACAAAAAGTGCAGTTGGGTCCGCAGAAACACCACAGAAAATAAATGTGCCCGTGACCAGAAGGATTGAGTTGAAGAAGACAACAAAGGAAAGGAGGTACAGCTGAAGTGTGCGAGTGCTGTCGAGTTACTATACATATTGTGACAGGAAAAAAACAGCCCAAGCATTTTGGAAAGTAACCGAAAACAATTTCATACAGTATATCAAAAACGAAAGCCCTGGAAAAAAAAACAAAAAAAAAACAAAACACGATTTCGGGGTATCTCAAATAGCTAAAAATAAGCATTAAAAATGAAATGAATAAAAACCAAAAAACAGAAGCCCCAGTTATACTTTACCCAAATTCAGTCTGATAAGACTATAGGAGGCTATAATGAAGGTATAAAGTAGGGTTGTTAGTTTCTGCTTAAACACGTTAAACTTTAAGATCTTGGAAATGTTTGTAACCAACCAGAAAATCCATATAAGAAGCCCTCCATCACTTATTATCAATTACTGCAGCATGCATCTGTGTTACTTGTGAATGGAAAGTACTGTACATATTCCAACAAATGGGTTAATCTGTACACTTACTGCTATGTAAACATCAAGGCTAAGCATTTAGGACAAATTGGGATGAGTGTTCTGACTGTATCTCCTCAACACTCCAGTATGCAGTGGAATGAGTGTTCTGACTGTATCTCCTCAACACTCCCGTATGCAGTGGAATGAGTGTTCTGACTGTATCTCCTCAACACTCCCGTATGCAGTGAAATGAGTGTCCTCTGGTTGTGTCTCCTCTCTCTGTAGCTGTGATCCTGCCGCTGGTCAGCCCCTACACTAAATATGCTGGCATGATGAACGCAGCCGTTCCCTACAACTACCCAGGTCAGTCACTGCCTCGGGGCCTGAAGGGACTGCTTCAGAATACAGGGCAGGTCATACCTGAGCAGGCAGCCACCGCTCTGCACTGCAAGGTGACAGGACCTGTTTGCAGCTCCACTGAGCCGCAGAGTGGGCAGCAAAATTAGTTTAATTCTATAGTGTGGTGCAAAACCTTTGGCCATAGCTGTATGCAAATCCATTAGAAAAATTCCACCCTGTTGAATCGAGTCTGATTGGCTTCCCCTATACGGCCCGGGTGCCACTTTCAGTACCTTTAACACAGGACAGAGCGGGCACTGCTGCAGCAGTGTGTGCTCTACTGTAGCAGGTATAAACACGCTTTCAGTACCTTTAACACAGGACAGAGCGGGCACTGCTGCAGCAGTGTGTGCTCTACTGTAGCAGGTATAAACACGCTTTCAGTACCTTTAACACAGGACAGAGCGGGCACTGCTGCAGCAGTGTGTGCTGTACTGTAGCAGGTATAAACACGCTTTCAGTACCTTTAACACAGGACAGAGCGGGCACTGCTGCAGCAGTGTGTGCTCTACTGTGGCAGGTATAAACATGCTTTCAGTACCTTTAACACAGGACAGAGCGGGCACTGCTGCAGCAGTGTGTGCTCTACTGTAGCAGGTATAAACACGCTTTCAGTACCTTTAACACAGGACAGCGGGCACTGCTGCAGCAGTGTGTGCTGTACTGTAGCAGGTATAAACACGCTTTGTGAATGTGGCTCAAACTGTGTAGAATTTCAGTGAGTTTGATTGTCATTTGCATTTCCCTTACTCTTACACAGCGTTTTGCAATCTTTCTAAATGGTTCTGGGTTCTGTTTCTCCTCCAGTATTGAATTCTTATCATGTTGAGTACTTTAAAATCTTTCCCTTACCCGGCATTGAGTTTGTCAGGAGAATCCTAAGTGCCAGGACTCAACGGCAGTTCTTAATTCCATTGAAATCACACGACATTTATAACGCAGCCACAGAAATAAAACCCAAGTAAAGAACTCAGTTTCTCAGCATATTAAACAGGGGACCAGTAATCATTTCAATCAAGCTAGTAGGAGGAAGGGGAGTGATGTTGAAGCCTTGGTTAGCACTCCTTTCAGAATACAATACAAAAGAAACCGGACCCTGCCCTGTTTGATTGTATTCGCAACCAGTAAGGGTTTGAAAACACGGCCAGTCACCAGTATCGTTTCCATTCCCAGTTCCAGTGAGGGATAATGGGGCCCTGCCAAACGTTCCGAAGCACCCATGTGACCCAGAGGGACCGAGCCTGGATTGGCTAAAGAAGATGTAAGACCCCGCCCGCCAGGACTCGGAACACCCCCAACCCTACCCACCCCCTGTTCTCCTGTACTGTGACTGTACGAAATGACAATAAAACGTGTTTATTTAATTTAAGCTGACTGGGGTTGTGTTTCTGTTTAGTGCTGAGATGAATATTCAAACGTACGCTGTTTTAAATGGTGTGGCTCGGAGGTGCACACAGCAGGCTTATTCGCCAGCCTGTCTTGCCTGTTGCACTCGGGCCACAGTAACAAGGTGGAGGCTTGCTGTAAACGGGCAGCCACGTAACCACTGCCCAAAGCACAGGCTCCTTAGCACTTTCAGCCTGATCTCATCTGCAGGGTTCACAATCTGCAACGGCAGTGCAGCACACAACACTGCCACTTACACAAGACATCAGCAGTGACCGAGTCACCTCACCGCCCTACAGTGCCCTCCACTGGCCAGGCACCTGGAGAGCTCAATCAGAACCCTGCAGGACTGGCCTTTGTCCTCCAGGGGGCGGTAGCACTTCAGTGTCTGCTGTTTAGCTCCTGGGTGTAAAGAGGAGAGTGGCTTGGGGCTCGGAGGACTCTCACTGTTATTGTGAGGATTGATACATTTTAAGAAATGATTGGAAAGCTATGGGCAGCAGTGTGGAGTAGTGGTCAGGGCTCTGGACTCTTGACCGGAGGGTCGTGGGTTCAATCCCAGGTGGGGGACACTGCTGCTGTACCCTTGAGCAAGGTACTTTACCTAGATTGCTCCAGTAAAAACCCAACTGTATAAATGGGGAATTGTATGTAAAAATAATGTGATATCTTGTAACAATTGTAAGTCGCCCTGGATAAGGGCGTCTGCTAAGAAATATAATATAATAATTAGAATAGAAAAACAACATACACGTAGAGAAAACGTTATTGTTATTTGGCTAACATGTTTATTTATTTGGGGTCTTTCTTATTATAATTTATCTGGACATTGCCAGAAATATTAACTGTATAATTGTTGAACAGTCAGTGTAGTATTGAGTCGGACCCGAAACCTGTTGTTGGAGGCGGGGCGTCATTCAAGCTGGCAGGGAGCGGATTGGCTGGTGCGGAAGGAACTGAAACAGGGTTGGCAGCTTGATTGGCTGGTTTTGAGGGAGGGTGTTGTTTGGATCCAGCTGATGACAGAATTGTGGACCAATCGTGTCTTTCCTGCTGATTTGCTGTCCAGTATCTATGTTTAAATAGCTTTTTATGTTATCATTTGTAGGTTATAATGTTAAGGGGAAAAAGCCGGTATTTATGCGCGGATTGATTTAAAATTTAATTCACAGTTAAGCACTCCAGCGGTCATTTAGCTCGCTAGATCTGGAAGCTGATTGGCTGTTCGCACTCAATAGTTTTCTAATTAGAATAGGAATATAGCTGAATTATTAATTGTAGATAATACTAGAATACCAGATACATATTTAGCATTAAAAATCATTACATGTGATTTCTTTAACAGTCTTTCATTATTTTGTGTATCAGCCTCCACACAAAGCCGAGCGCAGTGCGGTATACTGTAATGATGCTCCAGTCAGTGTGCCCGGACTGCACCTGAACCATCTTAAAAACACGAAGCCTCCAATAAGCTCATTTGTAAAAGTTAGTAAAGAATGGCGCTATATAATCTAAGGAAGCTGAATGTGAACTCCTAGCTGGAGCAACGAGAGAGGGAGAGAGGGGGCGGGGCAGAGAAGGAGGCGGAGACGCTGCTAGGCAACCGGCTCCTGAACATTCCACTCCGCTGAGCAGAGACCGTTAGGATTTAAAAATGCCAAAGTTCCGAGCGGCGTCAGGCGCTTCGTTTAATTAACACACCGTTGCTGATATTTTAATTTTGAAGATAACCATATTTTAAATACTCAAATAGCTCTGTATTAAAAAGCACTTTACTTCAGTTCCAGACCGTTTTCCAACAAATAAAAGAAGGTACGTATTTATAATAAGTATATTTGTTATGATATTAAGACTAAACCTACGAATGTAATTCAAGTTGGTTGTGCAGTTTGCTATATAATTTATTAAGTTTTTCTGTAGAAAATGTTGTAGTATTTCTTTTTTTAAAATATTAATATTTCATTGTTTTCACAAAATAACATCCCTACATTATCAGTTCATCTGCTAGTGTAATCAAATCTCAATATTACTCGTCAGTAATTCATACATAGACACGCTGTGGTAACTTCAAGAAGTTAAAATGGAAGGCCAGATTACAGTTTAACCAAATAAATAAATAAATACATTAATAACGACACGAAACAAAAATACGTTTTGGCAGCTCATACGTATTTAAATTACAAAATGCGACCCGTTTTAGAAATTGATTTATATACTAACTGCCATATAAATCTAAAATTATATTTAAAACTGTTTGAGGGGCAGACTCGCATAGATGATTTCTAAAAGCCATTCACTTGTTAAGTAACCAATCAGCTGCTGCCTCCCCTATTGACTGACATGCTTTCAGCCAGTAACCTTTATTTATTATTATTATTATTATTATTATTTATTTCTTAGCAGACGCCCTTATCCAGGGCGATTTACAATCGTAAGCAAATACATTTCAAGTGTTACAGTACAAGTAATAATACAATAAGAGCAAGATAAATACAATGACTTTGGTTCAAGCAAGTACAAGTGTGACAAAATGCAATTCAATAATACAGCAGAAAACAGTGACAGTGATAGTTACATCAGGATATGATTAAATACAAAATACTGCAGATTAAACACTTGTCAGATTACAGTACTCTGAAGTACAGGATTAAATGCAGTAAAATAGGGGGCAGATAATAGCAAATAAAGTGCATTTAAGGAAGGGTGATAGTGTCCCAGGGGAAAAACAGAGGAGTTCTACAGGTGCTGTCTGAAGAGGTGAGTCTTAAGAAGACACTGCTGAGGTGAGCGAGGAAGGGAAGTTGTAACAGACTGCCGGGGAATATATTATTTGTTTATTTATTTATTTCTTAGCAGGCGCCCTTATTCAGGGCAATTTACAGTTGTTACAAAATCTCACAGTACAAAGTATCACATAGATAATAGCAGTACTGGAATACAATACAATCACTAGTAAGAGCTCATTCAAATAAGAGAAAATAAAAAATGCAGTCAATAATTACGTTTCTGAGTGATTTCAACTAAGAGCAGTTAAACTTACAAATGTTTGGTTATAAGAGTAAATTCCATTAAGAGCAAGTAGTCAGTACAGTAAATAGAAAAGAACGATTTCAAAGAAGAGCAATTACAAAAAAAAAAAGTGACTACGGTTACCTTTTAAGAGTAAAGTCAAGTACGAGATACAGCAAATATAATTCTGATTGAGAGCAGTAGTAGAATACGGCAAAGTGTGGAGCAGTTCAGTGCAAGCACAAGCTGATGCAAGTACTGGTACATTTTGGTGCTGTCTAGTCCAGCATAGTGGAGAGTGGTGAGGTTTACAGATGCTGTCTGAACAGCTGTGTCTTGAGGAGGTGCCGGAAGCTGGCCAGGAAACTGAAAGCTTTCTTTAACCGGTTGTAGCATCACATGTGTTAAAATGAAAATACTTTTGAAGACACTGAGAAAGACTTCTAGTGGAAACGTTTGCCATTGAATTTACACTGAAGACGCTGAGAAAGACTTCTAGTGGAAACGTTTGCCATTGAATTTACACTGAAGATGCTGAGAAAGACTTCTAGTGGAAACGTTTGCCATTGAATTTACACTGAAGACACAGAGACTTTTAAGTGCGTGTCTCCTCACTCTCCTCTCTCTCCCGCGCAGGTTGAACTGTGGTGACTATGACAGCACCACCCCCTTGCACATGGCAGCCATCTGCGGCAACACCAACATGGTCAAATTCCTGCTGGCCAGGGGGGCGGAGCCCACAGTGAGAGACCGGTTTGGATGTACCCCCCTGTACCTCGCTATCAAATACAGGTACCCTCGAAACACCGCCCCAACCCCTAATCCAGACTCTAACCTCTCTGCACATCAAAATCTTGATCCCTTTCACATTTGAAATTGTAATAGATATTTTCTGAAAGGGGTTTCAAGGTTTATGCTTACTATACATTATAAAGGTTATTAGTGTATGTTTGAGTATCGGAGGTGTGTCTCCCTCTAATCATGTTGAGAGTGTGTTTCATTCTCTTGCACTCTTTGTAGGACAGACCCTCCCTTCTCCCTCTCCCTCTCCCTCTCCCTCTCCCCCCTCCCCTCTCCTCTCTCCCTCAGATTTATATCAGCTAATCTGTGGTGTGTCGGGCGTCTCTTATACTTTGTTTCTGAGTGTCGGGTGCGTCTCCCTCTGATCGTGTTGAGAGTGTGTTTCATTCTCTTGCACTCTTTGTAGGACAGACCCTCCCTCTCCCCTCTCCCCTCTCCCCGTACCTCAGTTTTATATCGGCTAATCTGTGGTGTGTCGGGCGTCTCTTATAATATGTTTCTGAGTATCGGGTGTATCTCCCTGTGATCATGTTGAGAGTGTGGTTCATTCTCGTGAACTCTTTTAAAACACTCAATGCTGAAGTTCATTGCCATTGATTGATACTCTATTGTAAAGGTGAGGGAAGGGCAGCTTTTCTTGTTTTGAAATCAACACATTAATAAATAGGCATGCTTTGATTGATTTTAATACTACTTATTTTATTTTATGTTGTTATATTTATTTATTTTATTTTATTTATCTTATTTATCTTATGTACATGTTGGCACTGAAAATAGGAGTGGTTTTTAATCTCATTGTACATGTGTATAGTGACAATAAAGGCATTCAATTCAATTCAATTCAATTCAATTCAATAATACCTGCTGACAAATACAACTTAAAGGCCATTACGATTACTCTGAAAATACGAGTATCGACACCGCTAGCATTCTACGTTCCCTCCAAGACTTTCATTTAGTTAGCCACTGTGGCTAAAGTAACTTAACATTTTTTAGCCACACTGGAAAAACTTAAGCCACTTAACAATACTGTAAACAAGTTAAACATCCCATTTAATAAATGCCAAACTTAGTCCCACATGAAAAAACTTCATTACAGATTTCCTAAATTCTGAATAGGTTTGCAGAGATATTCATGTACTGGATAATCCTTTACATTATTTGGACTGTGACGCGGTTTTCTTTCCACTGCAGGACAGTGCTAGTGTGTGTTAATATTAATGTCTCCCTGACCAACAGCAGCTCTAGTTATGCAAGCTTGTGCTAATGTGATTAATATTAGTAGGATTGTACATCCACTACTGTGTTTAAAAAACGTATTTTTATTTATTTATTTTAAATGTAGCCGTCGGCAATTTTTTACCCCGGTTTTCTTCCCAATTTGAAATGCCCAATTATTGTTTATATCCTGGTTCACTGCTGCAACCTCCTGGCGACTCGGGAAACGGAGGCTGGAACACGCGTCCTCCAAAACGTGCTCCTGCCAACCCGTCATTTTTTGCGAGGCCACCAGACCTACAGTGCTAGAGGGCAACACAGATCTGATGGCTCCACTGCAGAAGCCCTGTCGGCCACAATCCAACTGTGGATTCCCCTACCGGGCCTATGCCACGGTCGGCTGTGACATAGCCTGGATTCGAACCTGCGATCTCCAGGCTATAGGGCGCATCCTGCACTCCAGCGGAGCGCCTTTCCTGGATGCGCCACTTGGGAGCCAAACCTTTTTTACCGTGTTCTTTCACCTGGGACTACTGACAGTAATATTGCACTGATTCTGACATTAAAATCCTTCTTTTTAAAGTAATAAATGTCTTTATTTTTTATTAAATTATTAAATTGGTCATTTGTCTGTACAATTTTTTTCTATCATTTTTTTTCCGTTTGGATGCCATGTGTTTTATTTTTTTGTTTTTTTCTTTCACAAGCAGCTCGTCCGCTGACTGTTTCTAATTAGAACCTCTGTCCTCCCGCCAAACACAACGTTTGTGGCATGCATATGTTACGTGATCAAGCTAAAGAGCTTTCATTGGGCAAAATGAAATCAAACCAAATAGTCTGTATTGATTCATCTACCATCACACGTTGAATGTGCGGTAGTCTCACACAAGTACATTTTTCAAAGCCTTCGCCACCGTGGCCAACTTGGGGAAAAATAGTTGAGCCACAAGGGAAAACGTTTCGCTTGTGGTGACGTGGCGAGCAGCTGTAATTATTTTATTTGAAAACAATTAAAAAGAAGTGTTATTCCCGACCTTGGTCTCTATCACATCCTTCTGCACCAAAACAGACACAGTTTGGCACAGCTCACAAATATGTGGACTGTACTGGTTCACTATATGTCTACCTTTAATGACGTTGCTGGAATGTTGTAATTTTCTCATGTCGTTTCTATAAGGTTGCGTGCAGGCAACTTTTTCATGATTGCATCTGAAGTATTTGCAGATGTTAGTGATCTTACATAATAAATGCAGAGTCACAAATAATCGCCGCACCTCTTGCAGCTTTACCCTTCTCGATTCGGATGTCGGGGGCCTGGAGTTTCACGGTTTGGTTCTAAGTCAGCTCGACAAATAGCCAGTGGAGAACCCCCCGTACCGGTACCGTACTGAGCCCTCACGGGTCGGCTGTGCCATAAAAGTGACTAAACTAAACAGATCATGTACTTGAAAGAAGTTAAAACACAATCGTGGAAAAAACAAACAGAGATGAACATTTCACACAGAAGGGTAGACGGGCAATTATAAAACAGAGGTAAGAGAATGAATTTTAAAGATGGTCAGCACTCTTTTAAAGAGAGGGACCAGTGATCATGTTAATAAAACTAATACGAGATGAGAGAATGGATTTTAAAGATGGTCAGCACTTTTTTAAAGGGAGGGACCGGTGATCATGTTAATAAAGCTAATAAGAGGTGAGAGAATGGATTTTAAAGATGGTCAGTACTTTTTTAAAGGGAGGGACCGGTGATCATGTTAATAAAGCTATTAAGTAAGAGAATAGATTTTAAAGATGGTCAGCACTCTTTAAAAAGTAAGTTAAGAATTATGTTGCAGTTGGGGGGGGGGCGGGGAGTTTGGTTGCCACGCTGTGGAGTGCACTTCCTGTCAGTGCGGAGAGGAAGCTGGTTTCCTGGTGCGCAGTGCGGTGGTGTGGACAAGACAACGAGGTAGGAACCCCTCTGTCTCTGTCTCTGTTCTTTGTTTCAGCACTTAATCCCCCGAGAGTATTGCAGGATTTTTATTCCTCTGTTTTTAGAACAATGATCTCGAATGGAGCCCCCTCTCCTCTGTCTCTTCCTCTCTCTCTCCCTGCTCACTGGCATTGAGGCCGACACTCATTTCCTGTCTGTAACAAACAAGGCAATACAAAATAAAAACAGAATCTGTTTTAAACGTTTCAAAGGCTTTGGGGACGAGTTATAATATAAGGTAATATGTAAGAGAATGGATTTTAAAGATGGTCACCGCTCCTTTCAAGGGAGGGACCGTGATTTCAGTAAGTAAGCAATGCCATAGCCAGCTATGAGGCATTGAGTCACGGAGCTGTGTTAAAATCATACTGATCTTTATTTATTAAGGCTCTCTTAATAAAATGCAAAATAAAATGCATTTCATCCCTCGTTGTGTGCATGCATTAATTCCCTGATTAAGTCTCACTGATATCTACAGCCTCTGTGCTCTTCAAAAACACTGTACGGCTCGGTTCATACCAGCATAGCTGCGAGTTAAACACATTCAAATGGCTTCTAAACGACCAAGGCTTATTGGTGACTTTTTAACAAGGCGAAGCAAAGTAATAATGTTGATTAGAAAGAAGTAATACATTCCCTCGGTAGCCAACAGTTTAGAAACCGCTAGTGGAAACAGCTTGTAAACTACAGTGTGGTGAACCAGCTTATTAATATTGCAATTCTAAACCTCTAGTGGAAGAGGCTTGTAAACTGCAGTGTAGTGAACCAGCTTATTAATATTGCAATTCTAAACCTCTAGTGGAAGAGGCTTGTAAACTGCAGTGTAGTGAACCAGCTTATTAATATTGCAATTCTAAACCTCTAGTGGAAGAGGCTTGTAAACTGCAGTGTAGTGAACCAGCTTATTAATATTGCAATTCTAAACCTCTAGTGGAAGAGGCTTGTAAACTACAGTGTGGTGAACCAGCTTATTAATATTGCAATTCTAAACCTCTAGTGGAAGAGGCTTGTAAACTGCAGTGTAGTGAACCAGCTTATTAATATTGCAATTCTAAACCTCTAGTGGAAGATGCTTGTAAACTGCAGTGTAGTGAACCAGCTTATTAATATTGCAATTCTAAACCTCTAGTGGAAGAGGCTTGTAAACTGCAGTGTAGTGAACCAGCTTATTAATATTGCAATTCTAAACCTCTAGTGGAAGAGGCTTGTAAACTGCAGTGTAGTGAACCAGCTTTTTAATATTGTAATTCTAAACCTCTAGTGGAAGAGGCTTGTAAACTGCAGTGTAGTGAACCAGCTTTTTAATATTGCAATTCTAAACCTCTAGTGGAAGAGGCTTGTAAACTGCAGTGTAGTGAACCAGCTTATTAATATTGCAATTCTAAACCTCTAGTGGAAGAGGCTTGTAAACTGCAGTGTAGTGAACCAGCTTATTAATATTGCAATTCTAAACCTCTAGTGGAAGCAGCTTATTAATATTGCAATTCTAAACCTCTAGTGGAAGAGGCTTGTAAACTGCAGTGTAGTGAACCAGCTTATTAATATTGCAATTCTAAACCTCTAGTGGAAGAGGCTTGTAAACTGCAGTGTAGTGAACCAGCTTATTAATATTGCAATTCTAAACCTCTAGTGGAAGAGGCTTGTAAACTGCAGTGTGGTGAACCAGCTTATTAATATTGCAATTCTAAACCTCTAGTGGAAGAGGCTTGTAAACTGCAGTGTAGTGAACCAGCTTATTAATATTGCAATTCTAAACCTCTAGTGGAAGAGGCTTGTAAACTGCAGTGTAGTGAACCAGCTTATTAATATTGCAATTCTAAACCTCTAGTGGAAGAGGCTTGTAAACTGCAGTGTAGTGAACCAGCTTATTAATATTGCAATTCTAAACCTCTAGTGGAAGAGGCTTGTAAACTGCAGTGTAGTGAACCAGCTTGTTAATATTGCAATTCTAAACCTCTAGTGCAAAGGTGCGCAACTAAACTTTTATCATGGGCCGCATATCCAGAAAACTAGTTTAACCTAATGTGTGTAGCGGTCTGCACATTACCAAAGAATAATCTGAGTTTAACCCTTAGCTGCAATATACATAGGCATATTTTGGTTCATTTTGTTTCGTACTGCACGATACACATCACAAACAAAATATACAAAACAATTAAACACAAAGCATTAATGTCGTATTGTTATACCATATACACACGCATTACACAACAAATACAAAGCACATTAAATATCTACTTGCTGAAGCGGTTTTATTTTAGCCGACAAGTTGTTCAGTTGCAATAATATTATTAATTGTTTAAGGGCTGGACAAGATCTTCCATGTGTGCAGATCGGCTGTGTGGTCTTGCCCTGCTTTGCTGTCACAGAGATGAGATTGATCTCTCCACGACAGACATGTTGCAGAAATGTGATGACAGTGGTCACAGGAAGATTGGCAAACTACTTTAAAATGAGCTGCACGTGATGTTGTGTAAACAAGCCAATCGGAGCAGTGCATTTCCTGAAGGAGAACACGTATATTCCTGTATATCGCTGCTGTCACAACCCTGTACAAAACCACACAGTCCGTATTATATTGCAGAGTCAGAACCGCAGTACTCACAAGTCTATAATAGTGTCGTATTCAGAAAAAAAAACAAAAAAACCAAACTGTTAACTAAACGTTTGTATTTAAACAAACTGCATATAACAATCTCCTCATATCCTCTTTGTGTCGTTATAAACCTCGGGGGGAGAGGGTGGGCGCGGCGCAGGTCTCGGCTGTGCCTTGCAGATTATTCTTGGCTAGCTCCGTCCTGACTCAGTTATGAACGATGTTGCAATTCGGGGAGGAGTTCAGTTGTTTGGTTTCCGCGCTCGGGCGCGCCCTTCCTGTCAGCGCACATTCGCAGAGAGGAAGTTCATTTCTAGCTGCGCAGTGCGGTCGAGTGGACAAAACAACGAGGTAGGAACCCTCTCTCTTTTCATTTTCAGCACTTAATCGCCAGAGAGTATTGCAGGATTTTTATTCCACTGTTTTTAGAACAGAGATCTCGAATGTACCCCCTTCCACTCTTCCTCTGCTCTTTATCCCTGCTCGCTGGCATTGAGGCCGATGCCCACTTCCTGTCGAACAGACAAACAAGGGCGATGCAATATGAAAATACAAACTTAAACGAAAGTGAAATGGCTCTTAAAATAGAAATGCGTAGAGCTCTAAAACAGTGTCACTCGTTATATTCGTAGATTTATATCAAGCTGAAGGCATCCGTAGTATGTTTCTGTAAACATGTCATAAATAGGGGTCTGCTTAAATCGCGGTAAATTTACGTATTTTTCACTGGTATGTTGCGGAATAAAATTAGGATTTCGCGGACCTGTTTAAACATTAAATAAACCTAAGTAGACAGTATTTCAGAACACTGTAAAGCATAAAAATAGTGGTACTTGCTTCCTTACTAAAACAGAGTGCTGGCATTTGTTAAAGGCGAGTATGCAGCATCCCCCTGCAGTTGACCATACATTGAGACTGCACGTCTGTAACCAAATTGGTTGGAAGTTAAGGCAAAGCTTTGCCAAGTTATACAGATGTGGAAATCGATTAGAAACAGCCCAAAAACTTGGTTACACAGGGGCATCTGGTATAGTTTAATAAAGTCAATCTATGCAGCACGTTTGTTGTCATGTTATTTGTCCCATCCAATAATTTATTTTATTACTACCGAGTCAAAACAAAGAAGACGTGGCTATTCGGGTCTAAAATTCAAACTGTAAGCAGCAGGTTGAAGCGAGGTGGCTGTGCTGGATCGTTTTAGTACTGATTTAAATAGCAGACAGGAATACTTCTTGTCTGCGCTGACTTTCCAGTTTGGTTTCTGAAAGCTGTTTATTTTACGTTCTGTTCAGCAGCCTCTGAAGTAGCCTTTTGTTTAATGTGGGATTCTGAAGCTAAATAGCGATCGATTGTATTTTCTCCAAAGACACATTAAGATATGCAAAACAATTACCCCAGTCTGCATGTAGTTTCTTTGGGAAATATCTTTAAACGATCATCAGCCGAAATATACTTTGCTTTTTTTGTCGTCCATTTCTACAATTTTCCCTCCAATGCTGAAAACTAGATTTTTAAGCAGCCTAAATCAAAACAACGCGGCACCACCTTTGTCCCGCCCACTCCGGCACAGTACAGGTCACATAAAAGCAGTAAAGACGCACTGATAGGCTGATTAAAACAAGAACGTTAACTGCTTTGGGGAATTTATTTTGTAAATGTTACTTGTGGACATTTTTTGTTTGTTTGTTTTTTGTGTAAGTGCAATGCACACGGGACGGCGAAGGAATACAAAAAGGCTATCTGCAGAAGGAAGATGCGTGGTTTGCGTCACTTGCGTTGTGCAGTAGTTCATTTAAACATTTTTTCTTTTTTTTCTCTCCGTACTTGTTTGTATGCATTGGCCCCTAAGAGGTGAATTTCGCGGTGACCCCTCAATTTCACGATTTCCGCGAAATCGCGATTTCGGTAGGTCCCTAGTCATAAACTATGCGAAGAGGCTTGTAACTGCAGAGTAGTGAACCAGCTTATTAATATTGCAATTCTAAACCTCTAGTCGAGGCAGCTTATTAATATTGCAATTCTAAACCTCTAGTGGAAGAGGCTTGTAAACTGCAGTGTAGTGAACCAGCTTATTAATATTGCAATTCTAAACCTCTAGTGGAAGAGGCTTGTAAACTGCAGTGTAGTGAACCAGCTTATTAATATTGCAATTCTAAACCTCTAGTGGAAGAGGCTTGTAAACTGCAGTGTAGTGAACCATCTTATTAATATTGCAATTCTAAACCTCTAGTGCAAAGGTGCGCAACTAAACTTTTATCATGGGCCGCATATCCAGAAAACGAGTTTAACCTAATGTGTGTAGCGGTCTGCACATTACCAAAGAATAATCTGAGTTTAACCCTTTGCTGCAATATACATAGGCATATTTTGGTTCATTTTGTTTCGTACTGCATGATACACATCACAAACAAAATATACAAAACAATTAAACACAAAGCATTAATGTCGTATTGTTATACCATATACACACGCATTACACAACAAATACAAAGCACATTAAATATCTACTTGCTGAAGCGGTTTTTATTTCAGTTGCAATAATATTATTGCAATAATATTATTAATTGTTTAAGGGCTGGACAAGATCTTCCATGTGTGCAGATCGGCTGTGTGGTCTTGCCCTGCTTTGCTGTCACAGAGATGTGATTGATCTCTCCACGACAGACATGTTGCAGAAATGTGATGACAGTGGTCACAGGAAGATTGGCAAACTACTTTAAAATGAGCTGCACGTGATGTTGTGTAAACAAGCCAATCGGAGCAGTGCATTTCCTGAAGGAGAACACGTATATTCCTGTATATCGCTGCTGTCACAGCCCTGTACAAAACCACACAGTCCGTATTATATTGCAGAGTCAGAACCGCAGTACTCACAAGTCTATAATAGTGTCGTATTCAGAAAAAAAAACAAAAAAACCAAACTGTTAACTAAACGTTTGTATTTAAACAAACTGCATATAACAATCTGCTGATATCCTCTCTGTGTCGTTATAAACCTCGGGGGGAGAGGGTGGGCGCGGCGCAGGTCACGGCTGTGCCTTGCAGATTATTCTTGGCTAGCTCCGTCCTGACTCAGTTATGAACGATGTTGCAATTCGGGGAGGAGTTCAGTTGTTTGGTTTCCGCGCTCGGGCGCGCCCTTCCTGTCAGCGCACATCTGCAGAGAGGAAGTTGATTTCTAGCTGCGCAGTGCGGTCGAGTGGACAAAACAACGAGGTAGGAACCGTCTCTCTTTTCATTTTCAGCACTTAATCGCCCAGAGAGTATTGCAGGATTTTTATTCCACTGTTTTTAGAACAGAGATCTCGAATGTACCCCCTTCCACTCTTCCTCTGCTCTTTATCCCTGCTCGCTGGCATTGAGGCCGATGCCCACTTCCTGTCTAACAGACAAACAAGGGCGATGCAATATGAAAATACAAACTTAAACGAAAGTGAAATGGCTCTTAAAATAGAAATGCGTAGAGCTCTAAAACAGTGTCACTCGTTATATTCGTAGATTTATATCAAGCTAAAGGCATCCATGGGATGTTTCTGTAAACATGTCATAAATAGGGGTCTGCTTAAATCGCGGTAAATTTACGTATTTTTCACTGGTATGTTGCGGAATAAAATTAGGATTTGCTTCCGTACTAAAACAGAGTGCTGGCATTTGTTAAATGTATGGGCAAGTCAACTGCAGGGGGGATGCTGCGTACTCGCCTTTGAGCTGCACGTCTGCATCCACTGAATTGGCTGGAAGTTAAGGCAAAGCTTTGCCAAGTTATACAGATGTGGAAATCGATTAGAAACAGCCCAAAAACTTGGTTACACAAGGGCATCTGGTATAGTTTAATAAAGTCAATCTATGCAGCACGTTTGTTGTCATATTTGTCCCATCCAATAATTTATTTTATTAGTACCGAGTCAAAACAAAGAAAACGTGGCTATTCGGGTCTAAAATTCAAACTGTAAGCAGCAGGTTGAAGCGAGGTGGCTGTGCTGGATCATTTTAGTACTGATTTAACTTGCAGACAGGGATACTTATTGTCTGCGCTGACTTTCCAGTTTGGTTTCTGAAAGCTGTTTATTTTACGTTCTGTTCAGCAGCCTCTGAAGTAGCCTTTTGTTTAATGTGTGATTCTGAAGCTAAATAGCGATCGATTGTATTTTCTCCAAAGACACATTAAGATATGCAAAACAATTACCTCAGTCTGCATGTAGTTTCTTTGGGAAATATCTTTAAACGATCATCAGCCGAAATATACTTTGCTTTTTTTGTCGTCCATTTTTACAATTTTCCCTCCAATGCTGAAAACTAGATTTTTAAGCAGCCTAAATCAAAACAACGCGGCACCACCTTTGTCCCGCCCACTCCGGCACAGTACAGGTCACATAAAAGCAGTAAAGACGCACTGATCGGCTGATTAAAACAAGAACGTTAACTGCTTTGGGGAATTTATTTTGTAAATGTTACTTGTGGACATTTTTTGTTTGTTTGTTTTTTGCGTAAGTGCAATGCACACGGGACGGCGAAGGAATACAAAAAGGCTATCTGCAGAAGGAAGATGCGTGGTTTGCGTCACTTGCGTTGTGCAGTAGTTCATTTAAACAATTTTTCTTTTTTTCCTCTCCGTACTTGTTTGTATGCATTGGCCCCTAAGAGGTGAATTTCGCGGTGACCCCTCAATTTCACGATTTCCGCGAAATTGCGATTTAGGTAGGTCCCTAGTCATAAACTATGCGAAGAGGCTTGTAACTGCAGAGTAGTGAACCAGCTTATTAATATTGCAATTCTAAACCTCTAGTGGAAGAGGCTTGTAAACTGCAGTGTAGTGAACCAGCTTATTAATATTGCAATTCTAAACCTCTAGTGGAAGAGGCTTGTAAACTGCAGTGTAGTGAACCAGCTTATTAATATTGCAATTCTAAACCTCTAGTGGAAGAGGCTTGTAAACTGCAGTGTAGTGAACCAGCTTATTAATATTGCAATTCTAAACCTCTAGTGGAAGAGGCTTGTAAACTGCAGTGTAGTGAACCAGCTTATTAATATTGCAATTCTAAACCTCTAGTGGAAGAGGCTTGTAAACTGCAGTGTAGTGAACCAGCTTATTAATATTGCAATTCTAAACCTCCAGTGGAAGCAGCTTATTAATATTGCAATTCTAAACCTCTAGTGGAAGAGGCTTGTAAACTGCAGTGTAGTGAACCAGCTTATTAATATTGCAATTCTAAACCTCTAGTCGAGGCAGCTTATTAATATTGCAATTCTAAACCTCTAGTGGAGGCGGCTTGTAAACTGCAGTGTAGTGAACCAGCTTATTAATATTGCAATTCTAAACCTCTAGTGGAAGAGGCTTGTAAACTGCAGTGCAGTGAACCAGCTTATTAATATTGCAATTCTAAACCTCTAGTGGAAGAGGCTTGTAAACTGCAGTGTAGTGAACCAGCTTATTAATATTGCAATTCTAAACCTCTAGTGGAGGCGGCTTGTAAACTGCAGTGTAGTGAACCAGCTTATTAATATTGCAATTCTAAACCTCTAGTGGAAGAGGCTTGTAAACTGCAGTGTAGTGAACCAGCTTATTAATATTGCAATTCTAAACCTCTAGTGCAAAGGTGTGCAACTAAACTTTTATCATGGGCCGCATATCCAGAAAACTAGTTTAACCTAATGTGTGTAGCGGTCTGCACATTACCAAAGAATAATCTGAGTTTAACCCTTTGCTGCAATATACATAGGCATATTTTGGTTCATTTTGTTTTGTACTGCATGATACACATCACAAACAAAATATACAAAACAATTAAACACAAAGCATTAATGTCGTATTGTTATACCATATACACACGCATTGCACAACAATACAAAGCACATTAAATATCTACTTGCTGAAGCGGTTTTTATTTTAGCCGACAAGTTGTTCAGTTGCAATAATATTATTAATTGTTTAAGGGCTGGACAAGATCTTCCATGTGTGCAGATCGGCTGTGTGGTCTTGCCCTGCTGCGCTGTCACAGAGATGAGATTGATCTCTCCACGACAGACATGTTGCAGAAATGTGATGACAGTGGTCACAGGAAGATTGGCAAACTACTTTAAAATGAGCTGCACGTGATGTTGTGTAAACAAGCCAATCGGAGCAGTGCATTTCCTGAAGGAGAACACGTATATTCCTGTATATCGCTGCTGTCACAGCCCTGTACAAAACCACACAGTCCGTATTATATTGCAGAGTCAGAACCGCAGTACTCACAAGTCTATAATAGTGTCGTATTCAGAAAAAAAAACAAAAAAACCAAACTGTTAACTAAACGTTTGTATTTAAACAAACTGCATATAACAATCTGCTGATATCCTCTTTGTGTCGTTATAAACCTCGGGGGGAGAGGGTGGGCGCGGCGCAGGTCTCGGCTGTGCCTTGCAGATTATTCTTGGCTAGCTCCGTCCTGACTCAGTTATGAACGATGTTGCAATTCGGGGAGGAGTTCAGTTGTTTGGTTTCCGCGCTCGGGCGCGCCCTTCCTGTCAGCGCACATCTGCAGAGAGGAAGTTGATTTCTAGCTGCGCAGTGCGGTCGAGTGGACAAAACAACGAGGTAGGAACCCTCTCTCTTTTCATTTTCAGCACTTAATCGCCCAGAGAGTATTGCAGGATTTTTATTCCACTGTTTTTAGAACAGAGATCTCGAATGTACCCCCTTCCACTCTTCCTCTGCTCTTTATCCCTGCTCGCTGGCATTGAGGCCGATGCCCACTTCCTGTCTAACAGACAAACAAGGGCGATGCAATATGAAAATACAAACTTAAACGAAAGTGAAATGGCTCTTAAAATAGAAATGCGTAGAGCTCTAAAACAGTGTCACTCGTTATATTCGTAGATTTATATCAAGCTGAGGTATGTTTCTGTAAACATGTCGTATAGTATGCGATGGGAGTGTTTCGCTGTTGCTCTCGTTAGTAATGATTGTGAGTGTGCTGTCCTATCCTGTCCTCTGGGGTTCAGTCATGTGAACGATGCAGAGCGTGTAGTTTGAAATCTCTCTGCAGTCGGGTATAACTGCGCCGTTACAAAGATATATAACATTTAACAAGATGCTCCACTCCGCCTTTAGTTCCGTCTCACTGCGCGCAAATCATTGCTGAGAGAGCTCGGCACAATTTTGTCAATGGAGGCGTAAGAATTGTTGCTGGTTTTCGCCATGTTAAAAAAATGCATCAGACTTTAAGTCGATTTCACACTTGCCCAAGGCCCTTTGAAGAAAACGCAACATTAGCAAATTATGACAACACGTAATTAATATGAAACATGCTGTTTCCTGAGCGCTGTCCTGTTCCGCGGCGCATGCGCAGTAAATACAGTCACGGCTGATCGATGGTAATATTTATTGACAGCTTTCTGGAGCGGGTAACGGGACATTTAAAAGCTGCATCATGTCAGATATATTTTATTACGATTTTTGTGTGTGTTAATTATTTGTGAAATCATTTCATAACAAATATACGGATGAACATTACCTTTTATTTTTTTAACCTGCTTGTCCAAGTAGCTACCGGTAGTTTGTTTACCGTAATGTATTGCAGTGTCTTGATAATATTTCATGTTTTAATGTTATGTATTTCAAAAGTAACCGCTGTTACCAGACTGTTACATGATTTAATGAATACGTTTCGTTTTGTTCTATTAAATGCATCACCTCTATGTAAATCCAGGCTCCACCCAGGCACTGTCTCTGCTGGATTTTAATGTAAATCAGCTCAAAGTGACTTCATTGAAGCCTTAATTGAACTAAGAGCTTTCTTTGTTGCTATTAGTTTAACAAAAAAGACTGAAAAGTACTCTGCTGTATATATTTAATAATAATATGTAATTGTTGCCTGTAGTCTATTTAAGTGTTTTAAAAAAAATAATAAAGAACATTTGTAAATCTAAGTTTCTGGTTATGTAATTGTTGCAAATTAATTTTTGTAAATATAAACTGTGATGTGTTAACTGTACCACTGAATAGTGAGTTATTTGAATAAAAATGGTTTCTCCAAGAATAATAAATGTTAACTTCACACTTCTGTCTCCTAAACTTCCTTTCTATTAAGCACTCGTATTTAATAGTTTATAAACAAAATAATGTATCAATTAAACTACAAAGATTAAATATAAAAAATAGCTTTAACTTCACTTTATACATAAAATACCATATATTATGTAATTTCTTGTTTAATTGTAATAACCGATATTTAAATATATATAGATAGATAGATAAACATAAGATTGTTAAACACGGTTTTAAGTTAATTTCAGTGTTAAGAATAATAAGTACATAACTCACCTGCCTGTCTTTCCTGCACACACCTGGACTTGCATGCAGGCGTCTCTTCTTTAGAG
Organism: Acipenser ruthenus; assembly: GCF_902713425.1. Classification (NCBI taxonomy): domain Eukaryota; kingdom Metazoa; phylum Chordata; class Actinopteri; order Acipenseriformes; family Acipenseridae; genus Acipenser; species Acipenser ruthenus. The sequence goes on along the minus strand of NC_081247.1, from coordinate 699,954 downwards.
TGATGTTTCTGCGCATGCTGAACAGGACAGCGCTCAGAAAACAGCATTTTTTATAATTACGTATTGTCATAATTTGCTAATGTTGCCCTTTTCTTCAAAAGGCCTTGGGCAAGTGTGAAATCGACTTCAAAAGTTTGAATTTTTTTAACATGGCGAAAACCAGCACAAACCAGCAACATTTCTTCCGCCTCCTCCATTGACTCTCCATAGAAACAGTTCTGCCGAGCTCTCTGTATATACCACAATGCTTTGCGCGCAGTGAGACGGAAGTCTCCATTGAAAATCAGCAGAGTCAAGTATCTTGTTAATAGAATATCGTTGGTCACACTCACACTCGGGTACAGAGCCTCACTTGTCATTGATAACACACTGCAGTGCATGCTGGGAGTGGAACCCAGCAGGGTCTCAAATGGCTTCTTCCTTCCTTGATAAGAGATGAAAACTTGTGTTAAAATAATTGACATGGTGTTTGTTTTTGTGTAATTGTTAATATGATCCTAATGTCAAGTAGCAGACACACTACCCCTCTCTCTCTCACTCTGTGTTCTTTACAGGAAGTTGGTCGTTGGTACTGTAACAAACACACACAACGCAGACTTCAGTCAGGAAGGAGGTGTAGCGGAGCAGAGTGAGTGTTATAGGAGCTGAACCCAGGTCCGGTTATAACGACTGAGCTCGTCTCCTAGATCCTGCGCTGGGCTGTAAGTGTCCTCTGTACTTAAGTTATAATTTATTTTATGTATATAGTGCCTTTCATACCACAGTATCTTCAAGAGCTTTACATGTCATTTACAGAGCTCCTTTCATACCACAGGATCTCAAAGAGCTTTACATGTCATTTATAGAGCTCCTTCCATACCACAGGATCTCAAAGAGCTTTACATGTCATTTATAGAGCTCCTTCCATACCACAGGATCTCAAAGAGCTTTACATGTCATTTATAGAGCTCCTTCCATACCACAGGATCTCAAAGAGCTTTACATGTCATTTATAGAGCTCCTTCCATACCACAGGATCTCAAAGAGCTTTACATGTCATTTATAGAGCTCCTTTCATACCACAGGATCTCAAAGAGCTTTACATGTCATTTATAGAGCTCCTTCCATACCACTGGATCTCCAAGAGCTTTACATGTCATTTATAGAGCTCCTTTCATACCACAGGAAATCAAAGAGCTTTACATGTCATCTATAGAGCTACTTTACATGCCATTTATAGTCAGGTGGTTTAGTCAAACCCAGTCAGTTGGGTTAGTGGAAACCCGGTCAGTTGGGTTAGTGGAAACCCAGTCAGTTGGGTTAGTGGAAACCCAGTCAGTTGGGTTAGTGGAAACCCAGTCAGTTGGGCTAGTGGAAACCCAGTCAGTTGGATTTAAATTATAATTCAGGCTTCTGTTTTTCGTTCTTTATTATTCATTTTAGGTGCTTATTTTAACCCTTTGATGCCCAAGCAGAATGGCCATTTGTGTTTTAGCAACCTTAAATCAGAAATTAAAACCCAGTATCTACAGAAAAGGCTTACCTGTCTGTTTCCAGTGGTATCATGTATTTTGTTGTGGAATGTATATATTTATGTAAGCCGTGCCCCCCAAAACATCGTAATGTAAAATAATAAATATTAAAAAAAAAAAAAAAACTGCCAATTTCGACCCCTTTCTAAGTTAGATATAGAAAAAATATTCAGTCGTTAGTTGTGAAATTTCATGAGGGTTTTAAAATCGGATTTTTTATTTGACTCTCTTTTACCGTTGAGGAGCTACAAGATCTTGTCCGAGCCCTGGTCTGTGTGACAGAACGCCCTGTTCACAGCACTGTCAGCTATTTTATGAAAGTAGTCCAGACTAAGCAAAATATCACAGTATTCATTGCCAAATCATACGTAAAACCTTTTAACCATGAAGCATATGAATACAAGTAAAAAATGCAGTTGGTTTTTATTAAATTATTCAATAGTTTTGCATTGTGAAGAGAAAAATCATATTTATAACACACGTTATAGAATTCAATATATCCACGAATAGCAATTCAAGTCTATGGAAAAACTTACTATACCAAACATAAATGGTAACAAAGCAGTAAACCTAACTGTATTGGACTGCTGCAATGAATGCGGCCACCACTGTAAGCAAACAAACAAATACATGCATTTCATTTGGGATATAAACATAATGTGCTGTATGTTTCCTGACTTGAAATCATTTTGCACTATGAAGAGAATCATATTTATAGACAAAAGTTATAGAATTTACTATAACTACAAACAGCACATCAACAATAACAAAAAACAAAAATCTATAGAAAAACAAACTACATGGTGCAGAACTCATAAAGCAGCAATTGTAAAGATAATGAGGTGATGCAATACATTTTGCCACCACTGTAAGAAAACAAACAAACAAATCAATCAATCCAGTGATGCAGTGTGGTGCTCGTACTGTCAAGTGCAAGCCTGCTCTCATCCTGTCCTCCTCTTCCACTTCAGGATACGCGCTGGTACATGCGTTTCCTCTGGGGCGGTTTTGAAGTGTGGCATCTAAACTGGCATGTAGGGATACTGTTGTTTTGTTCCTAGTAGTGTTCCGCTTTATATCAATACCAAATATCATGATACCAAAATCCTCTGATACCTAATGTCGGGGTAAAATAAAAATATCGTATTGAAAATTCGAAAAACAAATTGAGTGCTTTAAAAACAATATGAACTAAGCAGACTCATTTCTGCTTAGCGGAAGAGACCAACTACCCTGCATGCTCTGGGAAAATTCAGTGACTGCAGCAGTCATGGTGAATGCAGGAGAAAGAAATAGATAATAATAATATAATAATAATAATAATAATATATATCTACCTTTAATGATGTTGCTGGAATGTTGTAATTCTCATGTCGTTTCTATATGGGTGTGTGCAGGCAACTTTTTCATGATTGCATCTGAAGTATTTGCAGATGTTAGTGATCTTACATAATAAACGCAGAGTCACAAATAGTCGCCGGGGCTACTTGCAAATATTGTAAATAAACACTGGGGCGTTTATTCAAAGTTTTACGGTAATCACACTTCAATACATGATTGATAAATAAAAATAATTAAATGTAATATTTTACATTACAGGGTAATTGCTACAAATAACTAGAAGAAGTCATATCTGCCGGATAGGTGGAGTAAATTAATCGTGGTTGTGAGTGTCTATATATACAGATGTCGTCAAGGATTTACATACCGCAATGTATGGAAATTTGAATACAGTGGGGTATGCATGTAGTCAAAAGTTTACATACCCCAATGTACATATATAATTTCTTGAAATTTCTCAAACAAATTAAAGGAAAAATCTTTTGTAGCAAAAGTTTTGCTTTTTGTAGATGAGGGAAAAAAAGTCAGAAGAAATAGATGTCTATAATTACTTATTTCAAAATTTTTTTTTTTTTTGCAAAAATGCTAATTCAAAAGTATTCATACCCTGACATGGAAAACGAAATTAGTAGTTTGTTGGGGCAGCTTTAGCAATAATAACCTCTTTTAAACGATTAGGATATTTGTCAATATGCTTTTGGCATGATTCTTTAGTGATTTTTGACCATTCTTGTTCCAGTTCCCATTGTGTCATTGTAGCGATGTGCGCGCGCAGCTGTACCAGATTGGATGTACCAGATGGTACACGCACCTCTTGCAGCTTTACCCTTCTCGATTCGGATGTCGGGGGCCTGGAGTTTCACGGTTTGGTTCTCAGTCAGCTCGACAAATAGCCAGTGGAGAACCCCCCGTACCGGTACCGTACTGAGCCCTCACGGGTCGGGTGTGCCATAAAAGTGACTAAACTAAACAGATCATGTGCTTGAAAGAGTTGAAACACAATCGTGGAAAAAACAAACAGAGATGAACATTTCACACAGAAGGGTAGAGTAGGGGCAATTATAAAACAGAGGTAAGAGAATGAATTTTAAAGATGGTCAGCACTCTTTTAAAGAGAGGGACCAGTGATCATGTTAATAAAACTAATACGAGGTGAGAGAATGGATTTTAAAGATGGTCAGCACTTTTTTAAAGGGAGGGACCGGTGATCATGTTAATAAAGCTAATAAGTAAGAGAATAGATTTTAAAGATGGTCAGCACTCTTTAAAAAGTAAGTTAAGAATTATGTTGCAGTTGGGGGGGGGGGCGGGGAGTTTGGTTGCCATGCTGTGGAGTGCACTTCCTGTCAGTGCGGAGAGGAAGCTGGTTTCCTGGTACGCAGTGCGGTGGTGTGGACAAGACAACGAGGTAGGAATCCCTCTGTCTCTGTCTGTGTTCTTTGTTTCAGCACTTAATCCCACGAGAGTATTGCAGGATTTTTATTCCTCTGTTTTTAGAACAATGATCTCGAATGGAGCCCCCTCTCCTCTGTCTCTTCCTCTCTCTCTCCCTGCTCACTGGCATTGAGGCCGACACTCATTTCCTGTCTGTAACAAACAAGACGATACAAAATAAAAACGGAATCTGTTTTAAACGTTTCAAAGGCTTTGGGGACGAGTTATAATATAAGGTAATATGTAAGAGAATGGATTTTAAAGATGGTCAGCGCTCCTTTAAAGGGAGGGGACAGTGATCATGTTAATAAAGCTAATAAGAGGTGAGAGAATGGATTTTAAAGATGGTCAGCACTCCTTTAAAGGGAGCGTCAGTTATAATGTTAATAAAGCTAATAAGAGGTAAGAGAATTGATTTTAAAGATGGTCAGCACTGATTTAAAGGGAGGGACCAGTGATCATGTTAATAAAGCTAATAAGAGGTAAGAGAATTGATTTTAAAGATGGTCAGCACTGATTTAAAGGGAGGGACCAGTGATCATGTTAATAAAGCTAATACGAGGTGAGAGAATGGATTTTAAAGAAGGTCAGCGCTCCTTTAAAGGGAGGGACCAGTGAGCATGTTAATAAAGCTAATACGAGGTGAGAGAATGGATTTTAAAGATGGTCAGCGCTCCTTTCAAGGGAGGGACCGTGATTTCAGTAAGTAAGCAATGCCATAGCCAGCTATGAGGCATCGAGTCACAGAGCTGTGTTAAAATCATAATGATCATTATTTATTAAGGCTCTCTTACATATTGCTTTGGCGCAAAATAAAATGCATTTCATCCCTCGTTGTGTGCATGCATTAATTCCCTGATTAAGTCTCACTGATATCTACAGCCTCTGTGCTCTTCAAAAACACCGTACGGCTCAGTTCATACCAGCATAGCTGTGAGTTAAACACGTTCAAATGGCTTCTAAACGACCAAGGCTTATTGGTGACTTTTTAACAAGGCGAAGCAAAGTAATAATGTTGATTAGAAAGAAGTAATACATTCCCTCGGTAGCCAACAGTTTAGAAACCACTAGTAGAAGCAGCTTGTAAACTGCAGTGTAGTGAACCAGCTTATTAATATTGCAATTCTAAACCTCTAGTGGAAGAGGCTTGTAAACTGCAGTGTAGTGAACCAGCTTATTAATATTGCAATTCTAAACCTCTAGTGGAAGAGGCTTGTAAACTGCAGTGTAGTGAACCAGCTTATTAATATTGCAATTCTAAACCTCTAGTGGAAGAGGCTTGTAACTGCAGTGTAGTGAACCAGTTTATTAATATTGCAATTCTAAACCTCTAGTGGAAGAGGCTTGTAAACTGCAGTGTAGTGAACCAGCTTATTAATATTGCAATTCTAAACCTCTAGTGGAAGAGGCTTGTAAACTGCAGTGTAGTGAAGCAGCTTATTAATATTGCAATTCTAAACCTCTAGTGCAAAGGTGCGCAACTAAACTTTTATCATGGGCCGCATATCCAGAAAACTAGTTTAACCTAATGTGTGTAGCGGTCTGCACATTACCAAAGAATAATCTGAGTTTAACCCCTTTGCTGCAATATACATAGGCATATTTTGGTTCATTTTGTTTCGTACTGCATGATACACATCACAAACAAAATATACAAAACAATTAAACACAAAGCATTAATGTCGTATTGTTATACCGTATACACACGCATTGCACAACAATACAAAGCACATTAAATATCTACTTGCTGAAGCGGTTTTTTATTTTAGCCGACAAGTTGTTCAGTTGCAATAATATTATTAATTGTTTAAGGGCTGGACAAGATCTTCCATGTGTGCAGATCGGCTGTATGGTCTTGCCCTGCTGCGCTGTCACAGAGATGAGATTGATCTCTCCACGACAGACATGTTGCAGAAATGTGATGACAGTGCTCACAGGAAGATTGGCAAACTACTTTAAAATGAGCTGCACGTGATGTTGTGTAAACAAGCCAATCGGAGCAGTGCATTTCCTGAATGAGAACACGTATATTCCTGTATATCGCTGCTGTCACAACCCTGTACAAAACCACACAGTCCGTATTCTATTGCAGAGTCAGAACCGCAGTACTCACAAGTCTATAATAGTGTAGTATTCAGAAACAAAACAAAAAAAACAAAAAAAAACAACAAACTGTTAACTAAACGTTTGTATTTAAACAAACTGCATATAACAATCTGCTGATATCCTCTCTGTGTCGTTATAAACCTCGGGGGGAGAGGGTGGGCGCGGCGCAGGTCTCGGCTGTGCTTGCAGATTATTCTTGGCTAGCTCCGTCCTGACTCAGTTATGAACGATGTTGCAATTCGGGGAGGAGTTCAGTTGTTTGGTTTCCGCGCTCGGGCGCGCCCTTCCTGTCAGCGCACATTCTCAGAGAGGAAGTTGATTTCTAGCTACGCAGGGCGGTCGAGTGGACAAAACAACGAGGTAGGAACCCTCTCTCTCTTTTCATTTTCAGCACTTAATCGCCAGAGAGTATTGCAGGATTTTTATTCCACTGTTTTTAGAACAGAGATCTCGAATGTACCCCCTTCCTCTCTTCCTCTGCTCTTTATCCCTGCTCGCTGGCATTGAGGCCGATGCCCACTTCCTGTCTAACAGACAAACAAGGGCGATGCAATATGAAAATACAAACTGAAACGAAAGTGAAATGGCTCTAGAAATGCGTAGAGCTCTAAAACAGTGTCACTCGTTATATTCGTAGATTTATATCAAGCTAAAGGCATCCATGGGATGTTTCTGTAAACATGTCATAAATAGGGGTCTACTTAAATCGCGGTAAATTTACGTATTTTTCACTGGTATGTTGCGGAATAAAATTAGGATTTCGCGGACATGTTTAAACATTAAATAAACCTAAGTAGACAGTATTTCACAACACTGTAAAGCCTAAAAATAGTGGTACTTGCTTCCTTACTGAAACAGAGTGCTGGCATTTGTTAAAGGCGAGTATGCAGCATCCCCCTGCAGTTGACTTGCCCATACATTGAGACTGCACGCCTGCATCCACTGAATTGGTTGGAAGTTAAGGCAAAGCTTTGCCAAGTTATACAGATGTGGAAATCGATTAGAAACAGCCCAAAAACTTGGTTACACAAGGGCATCTGGCATACTTTAATAAAGTCAATCTATGCAGCACGTTTGTTGTCATGTTATTTCTCCTATACAATAATTTATTTTATTAGTACCGAGTCAAAACAAAGAAGACGTGGCTATTCGGGTGTAAAATTCAAACTGTAAGCAGCAGGTTGAAGCGAGGTGGCTGTGCTGGATCATTTTAGTACTGATTTAACTTGCAGACAGGAATACTTCTTGTCTGCGCTGACTTTCCAGTTTGGTTTCTGAAAGCTGTTTATTTTACGTTCTGTTCAGCAGCCTCTGAAGTAGCCTTTTGTTTAATGCGTGATTCTGAAGCTAAATAGTGATCGATTGTATTTTCTCCAAAGACACATTAAGATATGGAAAACAATTACCCCAGTCTGCATGTAGTTTCTTTGGGAAATATCTTTAAACGATCATAAGCCGAAATATACTTTGCTTTTTTTGTCGTCCATTTCTACAATTTTCCCTCCAATGCTGAAAACTAGATTTAAGCAGCCTAAATCAAAACGACGCGGCACCACCTTTGTCCCGCCCACTCCGGCACAGTACAGGTCACATAAAAGCAGTAAAGACGCACTGATCGGCTGATTAAAACAAGAACGTTAACTGCTTTGGGGAATTTATTTTGTAAATGTTACTTGTGGACATTTTTTGTTTGTTTGTTTTTTGCGTAAGTGCAATGCACACGGGACGGTGAAGGAATAAAAAAAGGCTCTGCAGAAGGAAGATGCGTGGTTTGCGTCACTTGCGTTGTGCAGTAGTTCATTTAAACAATTTTTCTTTTTTTCCTCTCCGTACTTGTTTGTATGCATTGGCCCCTAAGAGGTGAATTTCGCGGTGACCCCTCAATTTCACGATTTCCGCGAAATCGCGATTTCGGTAGGTCCTTAGTCATAAACTATGCGAAGAGGCTTGTAACTGCAGTGTAGTGAACCAGCTTATTAATATTGCAATTCTAAACCTCTAGTGGAAGAGGCTTGTAAACTGCAGTGTAGTGAACCAGCTTATTAATATTGCAATTCTAAACCTCTAGTGGAAGAGGCTTGTAAACTGCAGTGTAGTGAAGCAGCTTATTAATATTGCAATTCTAAACCTCTAGTGCAAAGGTGCGCAACTAAACTTTTATCATGGGCCGCATATCCAGAAAACTAGTTTAACCTAATGTGTGTAGCGGTCTGCACATTACCAAAGAATAATCTGAGTTTAACCCCTTTGCTGCAATATACATAGGCATATTTTGGTTCATTTTGTTTCGTACTGCATGATACACATCACAAACAAAATATACAAAACAATTAAACACAAAGCATTAATGTCGTATTGTTATACCGTATACACACGCATTGCACAACAATACAAAGCACATTAAATATCTACTTGCTGAAGCGGTTTTTTATTTTAGCCGACAAGTTGTTCAGTTGCAATAATATTATTAATTGTTTAAGGGCTGGACAAGATCTTCCATGTGTGCAGATCGGCTGTATGGTCTTGCCCTGCTGCGCTGTCACAGAGATGAGATTGATCTCTCCACGACAGACATGTTGCAGAAATGTGATGACAGTGCTCACAGGAAGATTGGCAAACTACTTTAAAATGAGCTGCACGTGATGTTGTGTAAACAAGCCAATCGGAGCAGTGCATTTCCTGAATGAGAACACGTATATTCCTGTATATCGCTGCTGTCACAACCCTGTACAAAACCACACAGTCCGTATTCTATTGCAGAGTCAGAACCGCAGTACTCACAAGTCTATAATAGTGTAGTATTCAGAAACAAAACAAAAAAAACAAAAAAAAACAACAAACTGTTAACTAAACGTTTGTATTTAAACAAACTGCATATAACAATCTGCTGATATCCTCTCTGTGTCGTTATAAACCTCGGGGGGAGAGGGTGGGCGCGGCGCAGGTCTCGGCTGTGCTTGCAGATTATTCTTGGCTAGCTCCGTCCTGACTCAGTTATGAACGATGTTGCAATTCGGGGAGGAGTTCAGTTGTTTGGTTTCCGCGCTCGGGCGCGCCCTTCCTGTCAGCGCACATTCTCAGAGAGGAAGTTGATTTCTAGCTACGCAGGGCGGTCGAGTGGACAAAACAACGAGGTAGGAACCCTCTCTCTCTTTTCATTTTCAGCACTTAATCGCCAGAGAGTATTGCAGGATTTTTATTCCACTGTTTTTAGAACAGAGATCTCGAATGTACCCCCTTCCTCTCTTCCTCTGCTCTTTATCCCTGCTCGCTGGCATTGAGGCCGATGCCCACTTCCTGTCTAACAGACAAACAAGGGCGATGCAATATGAAAATACAAACTGAAACGAAAGTGAAATGGCTCTAGAAATGCGTAGAGCTCTAAAACAGTGTCACTCGTTATATTCGTAGATTTATATCAAGCTAAAGGCATCCATGGGATGTTTCTGTAAACATGTCATAAATAGGGGTCTACTTAAATCGCGGTAAATTTACGTATTTTTCACTGGTATGTTGCGGAATAAAATTAGGATTTCGCGGACATGTTTAAACATTAAATAAACCTAAGTAGACAGTATTTCAGAACACCATAAAGCCTAAAAATAGTGGTACTTGCTTCCGTACTAAAACAGAGTGCTGGCATTTGTTAAAGGCGAGTATGCAGCATCCCCCTGCAGTTGACTTGCCCATACATTGAGACTGCACGTCTGCATCCACTGAATTGGTTGGAAGTTAAGGCAAAGCTTTTCCAAGTTATACAGATGTGGAAATCGATTAGAAACAGCCCAAAAACTTGGTTACACAAGGGCATCTGGCATACTTTAATAAAGTCAATCTATGCAGCACGTTTGTTGTCATGTTATTTGTCCTATACAATAATTTATTTTATTAGTACCGAGTCAAAACAAAGAAGACGTGGCTATTCGGGTGTAAAATTCAAACTGTAATCAGCAGGTTGAAGCGAGGTGGCTGTGCCGGATCATTTTAGTACTGATTTAACTTGCAGACAGGAATACTTCTTGTCTGCGCTGACTTTCCAGTTTGGTTTCTGAAAGCTGTTTATTTTACGTTCTGTTCAGCAGCCTCTGAAGTAGCCTTTTGTTTAATGTGCGATTCTGAAGCTAATGCGATCGATTGTATTTTCTCCAAAGACACATTAAGATATGGAAAACAATTACCTCAGTCTGCATGAAGTTTCTTTGGGAAATATCTTTAAACTATCATCAGCCGAAATATACTTTGCTTTTTTTGTCGTCCATTTTTACAATTTTCCCTCCAATGCTGAAAACTAGATTTAAGCAACCTAAATGAAAACAATGCAGCACCTTTGTCCCGCCCTCTCCTGCACAGTACAGATCACATAAAAGCAGTAAAGACGCACTGATAGGCTGATTAAAACAAGAACGTTAACTGCTTTGGAGAATTTATTTTGTAAATGTTACTTGTGGACATTTTTTGTTTGTTTTTTGCGTAAGTGCAATGCACACGGGACGGTGAAGGAATAAAAAAAGGCTCTGCAGAAGGAAGATGTGTGGTTTGCGTCACTTGCGTTGTGCAGTAGTTCATTTAAACAATTTTTCTTTTTCCCCTCTCCGTACTTGTTTGTATGCATTGGCCCCTAAGAGGTGAATTTCGCGGTGACCCCTCAATTTCACGATTTCCGCGAAATCGCGATTTCGGTAGGTTCCTAGTCATAAACTATGCGAAGAGGCTTGTAACTGCAGTGTAGTGAACCAGCTTATTAATATTGCAATTCTAAACCTCTAGTGGAAGAGGCTTGTAAACTGCAGTGTAGTGAACCAGCTTATTAATATTGCAATTCTAAACCTCTAGTGGAAGAGGCTTGTAACTGCAGTGTAGTGAACCAGTTTATTAATATTGCAATTCTAAACCTCTAGTGGAAGAGGCTTGTAAACTGCAGTGTAGTGAACCAGCTTATTAATATTGCAATTCTAAACCTCTAGTGGAAGAGGCTTGTAAACTGCAGTGTAGTGAACCAGCTTATTAATATTGCAATTCTAAACCTCTAGTGGAAGAGGCTTGTAAACTGCAGTGTAGTGAACCAGCTTATTAATATTGCAATTCTAAACCTCTAGTGGAAGAGGCTTGTAAACTGCAGTGTAGTGAACCAGCTTATTAATATTGCAATTCTAAACCTCTAGTGGAAGAGGCTTGTAATATACATAGGCATATACATATAGGCAATTTCCCTTGAAATGAATGTTAATTTTGTTTCGTACTGCATGATACACATCACAAACAAAATATACAAAACAATTAAACACAAAGCATTAATGTCGTATTGTTATACCATATACACACGCATTGCACAACAATACAAAGCACATTAAATATCTACTTGCTGAAGCGGTTTTTATTTTAGCCGACAAGTTGTTCAGTTGCAATAATATTATTAATTGTTTAAGGGCTGGACAAGATCTTCCATGTGTGCAGATCGGCTGTGTGGTCTTGCCCTGCTTTGCTGTCACAGAGATGAGATTGATCTCTCCACGACAGACATGTTGCAGAAATGTGATGACAGTGGTCACAGGAAGATTGGCAAACTACTTTAAAATGAGCTGCACGTGATGTTGTGTAAACAAGCCAATCGGAGCAGTGCATTTCCTGAATGAGAACACGTATATTCCTGTATATCGCTGCTGTCACAGCCCTGTACAAAACCACACAGTCCGTATTATATGAGTCAGAACCGCAGTACTCACAAGTCTATAATAGTGTCGTATTCAGAAAAAAACAAAACAAAACAAAAAAAAACAAACTGTTAACTAACCGTTTGTATTTAAACAAACTGCATATAACAATCTCCTCATATCCTCTCTGTGTCGTTATAAACCTCGGGGGGAGAGGGTGGGCGCGGCGCAGGTCTCGGCTGTGCTTGCAGATTATTCTTGGCTAGCTCCGTCCTGACTCAGTTATGAACGATGTTGCAATTCGGGGAGGAGTTCAGTTGTTTGGTTTCCGCGCTCGGGCGCGCCCTTCCTGTCAGCGCACATTCTCAGAGAGGAAGTTGATTTCTAGCTGCGCAGTGCGGTCGAGTGGACAAAACAACGAGGTAGGAACCCTCTCTCTTTTCATTTTCAGCACTTAATCGCCCAGAGAGTATTGCAGGATTTTTATTCCACTGTTTTTAGAACAGAGATCTCGAATGTACCCCCTTCCTCTCTTCCTCTGCTCTTTATCCCTGCTCGCTGGCATTGAGGCCGATGCCCACTTCCTGTCTAACAGACAAACAAGGGCGATGCAATATGAAAATACAAACTTAAACGAAAGTGAAATGGCTCTTATAATAGAAATGCGTAGAGCTCTAAAACAGTGTCACTCGTTATATTCGTAGATTTATATCAAGCTGAGGTATGTTTCTGTAAACATGTCGTATAGTATGCGATGGGAGTGTTTCGCTGTTGCTCTCGTTAGTAATGATTGTGAGTGTGCTGTCCTATCCTGTCCTCTGGGGTTCAGTCATGTGAACGATGCAGAGCGTGTAGTTTGAAATCTCTCTGCAGTCGGGTGTAACTGCGCCGCTACAAAGATATATAACATTTAACAAGATGCTCCACTCCGCCTTTAGTTCCGTCTCACTGCGCGCAGGTCATTGTGGTAAAATACAGAGAACTCGGCAGAATATTTTCTACGGAGAGTCAGTGGAGGCCTAAGAATTGTTGCTGGTTTTCGCCATGTTAAAAAAATGCATCAGACTTTAAGTCGATTTCACACTTGCCCAAGGCCTTTAGAAGAAAACGCAACATTAGCAAATTATGACAATACGTAATTAATATGAAACATGCTGTTTCCTGAGCACTGTCCTGTTCCGCGGCGCATGCGCAGTAAATACAGTTACGGCTGATCGATGGTAATATTTATTGACAGCTTTCTGAAGCGGGTAACGGGACATTTAAAAGCTGCATCATGTCAGATATATGTTATATGTTATATGTTGTAATGTTATGTATTTCAAAAGGAACCGCTGTTACCAGACTGTTACATGATTTAATGAATACGTTTCGTTTTGTTCTATTAAATGCATCACCTCAATGTAAATCCAGGCTCCACCCAGGCACTGTCTCTGCTGGATTTTAATGTAAATCAGCTCAAAGTGACTTCATTGAAGCCTTAATTGAACTAAGAGCTTACTTTGTTGCTATTAGTTTTAAAAAAAGACTGAAAAGTACTCTGCTGTATATATTTAATAATAATATGTAATTGTTGCCTGTAGTCTATTTAAGTGTTTTAAAAAAAATAATAAAGAACACATTTGTAAATCTAAGTTTCTGGTTATGTAATTGTTGCAAATTAATTTTTGTAAATATAAACTGTGATGTGTTAACTGTATCACTGAATAGTGAGTTATTTGAATAAAAATGGTTTCTCCAAGAATAATAAATGTTAACTTCACACTTCTGTCTCCTTATCTTCTATTCTATTAAGCACTCGTATTTAATAGTTTATAAACAAAATAATGTATCAATTAAACTACAAAGATTAAATATAAAAAATAGCTTTAACTTCACTTTATACATAAAATACCATATATTATGTAATTTCTTGTTTAATTGTAATAACCTATATTTAAATATATATAGATAGATAGATAAACATAAGATTGTTAAACACGGTTTTAAGTTAATTTCAGTGTTAAGAATAATAAGTACATACAGTGCCTTGCGAAAGTATTCGGCCCCCTTGAACTTTGCAACCTTTTGCCACATTTCAGGCTTCAAACATAAAGATATGAAACTGTAATTTTTTGTGAAGAATCAACAACAAGTGGGACACAATCATGAAGTGGAACGAAATTTATTGGATATTTCAAACTTTTTTAACAAATAAAAAACTGAAAAATTGGGCGTCCAAATTATTCAGCCCCCTTAAGTTAATACTTTGTAGCGCCACCTTTTGCTGCGATTACAGCTGTAAGTCGCTTGGGGTATGTCTCTATCAGTTTTGCACATCGAGAGACTGAAATTTTTGCCCATTCCTCCTGGCAAAACAGCTCGAGCTCAGTGAGGTTGGATGGAGAGCATTTGTGAACAGCAGTTTTCAGTTCTTTCCACAGATTCTCGATTGGATTCAGGTCTGGACTTTGACTTGGCCATTCTAACACCTGGATATGTTTATTTGTGAACCATTCCATTGTAGATTTTGCTTTATGTTTTGGATCATTGTCTTGTTGGAAGACAAATCTCCGTCCCAGTCTCAGGTCTTTTGCAGACTCCATCAGGTTTTCTTCCAGAATGGTCCTGTATTTGGCTCCATCCATCTTCCCATCAATTTTAACCATCTTCCCTGTCCCTGCTGAAGAAAAGCAGGCCCAAACCATGATGCTGCCACCACCATGTTTGACAGTGGGGATGGTGTGTTCAGGGTGATGAGCTGTGTTGCTTTTACGCCAAACATAACGTTTTGCATTGTTGCCAAAAAGTTCGATTTTGGTTTCATCTGACCAGAGCACCTTCTTCCACATGTTTGGTGTGTCTCCCAGGTGGCTTGTGGCAAACTGTAAACGACACATCTTTAAGAAATGGCTTTCTTCTTGCCACTCTTCCATAAAGGCCAGATTTGTGCAGTATACGACTGATTGTTGTCCTATGGACAGAGTCTCCCACCTCAGCTGTAGATCTCTGCAGTTCATCCAGAGTGATCATGGGCCTCTTGGCTGCATCTCTGATCAGTCTTCTCCTTGTATGAGCTGAAAGTTTAGAGGGACGGCCAGGTCTTGGTAGATTTGCAGTGGTCTGATACTCCTTCCATTTCAATATTATCGCTTGCACAGTGCTCCTTGGGATGTTTAAAGCTTGGGAAATCTTTTTGTATCCAAATCCGGCTTTAAACTTCTCCACAACAGTATCTCGGACCTGCCTGGTGTGTTCCTTGTTCTTCATGATGCTCTCTGCGCTTTAAACGGACCTCTGAGACTATCACAGTGCAGGTGCATTTATACGGAGACTTGATTACACACAGGTGGATTCTATTTATCATCATTAGTCATTTAGGTCAACATTGGATCATTCAGAGATCCTCACTGAACTTCTGGAGAGAGTTTGCTGCACTGAAAGTAAAGGGGCTGAATAATTTTGCACGCCCAATTTTTCAGTTTTCTATTTGTTAAAAAAGTTTGAAATATCCAATAAATTTCGTTCCACTTCATGATTGTGTCCCACTTGTTGTTGATTCTTCACAAAAAATTACAGTTTCATATCTTTGTTTGAAGCCTGAAATGTGGCAAAAGGTCGCAAAGTTCAAGGGGGCCGAATACTTTCGCAAGGCACTGTAGCTCACCTGCCTGTCTTTCCTGCACACACCTGGACTTGCATGCAGGTGTCGCTTCTTTAGAGTAATGTTTCTGCGCATGCTGAACAGGACAGCGCTCAGAAAACAGCATTTTTTATAATTACGTATTGTCATAATTTGCTAATGTTGCCCTTTTCTTCAAAAGGCTTTGGGCAAGTGTGAAATCGACTTCAAAAGTTTGATGCATTTTTTTAACATGGCGAAAACCAGCAACATTTCTTCCGCCTCCTCCATTGACTCTCCATAGAAACAGTTCTGCCGAGCTCTCTGTATATACCACAATGCTTTGCGCGCAGTGAGACGGAAGTCTCCATTGAAAATCAGCAGAGTCGAGTATCTTGTTAATAGAATATCTTTGGCCACACTCACACTCGGGTACAGAACCTCATTTGTTATTGATAACACACTGCAGTGCATGCTGGGAGTGGAACCCAGCAGGGTCTCAAATGGCTTCTTCCTTCCTTGATAAGAGATGAAAACTTGCGTTAAAATAATTGACATGGTGTTTGTTTTTGTGTAATTGTTAATATGATCCTAATGTCAAGTAGCAGACACACTACCCCTCTCTCTCTCACTCTGTGTTCTTTACAGGAAGTTGGTCGTTGGTACTGTAACAAACACACACAACGCAGACTTCAGTCAGGAAGGAGGTGTAGCGGAGCAGAGTGAGTGTTATAGGAGTTGAACCCAGGTCCGGTTATAACGACTGAGCTCGTCTCCTGGATCCTGCGCTGGGCTGTAAGTGTCCTCTGTACTTAAGTTATAATTTATTTTATGTATATAGTGCCTTCCATACCACAGGATCTCAAAGAGCTTTACATGTTATTTATAGAGCTCCTTTCATACCACAGGATCTCAAAGAGCTTTACATGTCATTTATAGAGCTCCTTCCATACCACAGGATCTCAAAGAGCTTTACATGTCATTTATAGAGCTCCTTCCATACCACAGGATCTCAAAGAGCTTTACATGTCATTTATAGAGCTCCTTCCATACCACAGGATCTCATAGAGCTTTACGTGTCATTTATAGAGCTCCTTCCATACCACAGGATCTCAAAGAGCTTTAAATGTCATTTATAGAGCTCCTTCCATACCACAGGATCTCAAAGAGCTTTACATGTCATTTATAGAGCTCCTGCCATACCACAGGATCTCAAAGAGCTTTACATGTCATTTATAGAGCTCCTTCCATACCACAGGATCTCAAAGAGCTTTACATGTCATTTATAGAGCTCCTGCCATACCACAGGATCTCAAAGAGCTTTACATGTCATTTATAGAGCTCCTTCCATACCACAGGATCTCATAGAGCTTTACATGTCATTTATAGAGCTCCTTTCATACCAGAGGCTCTCAAAGAGCTTTACATGTCATTTATAGAGCTCCTTCCATACCACAGGATCTCAAAGAGCTTTACATGTCATTTATAGAGCTACTTTACATGCCATTTATAGTCAGTTGGGTTAGTGGAAACCCAGTCAGTTGGGTTAGTGGAAACCCAGTCAGTTGGGTTAGTGGAAACCCAGTCAGTTGGGTTAGTGGAAACCCAGTCAGTTGGATTTAAATTATAATTCAGGCTTCTGTTTTTTGTTTTTTATTATTCATTTTAGGTGCTTATTTTAACCCTTTGATGCCCAAGCAGAATGGCCATTTGTGTTTTAGCAACCTTAAATCAGAAATTAATACCCAATATATCTACAGAAAAGGCTTACCTGTCTGTTTCCAGTGGTATCATGTATTTTGTTGTGGAATGTATATATTTATGTAAGCCATGCCCCCCAAAACATCGTAATGTAAAATAATAAATATTAAAAAAAAAAAAAACTGCCAATTTCAACCCCTTTCTAAGTTAGATATAGAAAAAATATTCAGACTTTAGTTGTGAAATTTTATGAGGGTTTTAAAATCTGATTTTTTATTTGACTGTCTTCTACCGTTGAGGAGCTACAAGATCTTGTCCGAGCCCTGGTCTGTATGACAGAACGCCCTGTTCACAGCACTGTCAGCTATTTTATGAAAGTAGTCCAGACTAAGCAAAATATCACAGTGTTCATTGCCAAGTCATACGTAAAACCTTTTAACCATGAAATATATCAATACAAGTAAAAAATGCAGTTGGTTTTTATTAAATTATTCAATAGTTTTGCATTGTGAAGAGAAAAATCATATTTATAACACACGTTATAGAATTCAATATATCCACGAATAGCAATTTAAGTCTATGGAAAAACTTACTATACCAAACATAAATGGTAACAAAGCAGTAAACCTAACTGTATTGGACTGCTGCAATGAATGCGGCCACCACTGTAAGCAAACAAATAAATACATGCATTTCATTTGGGATATAAACATAATGTGCTGTATGTTTCCTGACTTGAAATCATTTTGCACTATGAAGAGAATCATATTTATAGACAAAAGTTATAGAATTTACTATAACTACGAACAGCACATCAACAATAACAAAAAACAAAAATCTATAGAAAAACGAACTACATGGTGCAGAACTCATAAAGCAGCAATTGTAAAGATAATGAGGTGATGCAATACATTTTGCCACCACTGTAAGAAAAACAAACAAATCAATCAATCCAGTGATGCAGTGTGGTGCTCGTACTGTCAAGTGCAAGCCTGCTCTCATCCTGTCCTCCTCTTCCACTTCAGGATACGCGCTGGTACGTGCGTTTCCTCTGGGGCGTTTTTGAAGTGTGGCATCTAAACTGGCATGTAGGGATACTGTTGTTTTGTTCCTAGTAGTGTTCCGCTTTATATCGATACCAAATATCATGATACCAAAATCCTCTGATCCCTAATGTCGGGGTAAAATAAAAATATCTTATTGAAAATTCAAAAAACAAATTGAGTGCTTTAAAAACAATATGAACTAAGCAGACTCATTTCTGCTTAGCGGAAGAGACCAACTACCCTGCATGCTCTGGGAAAATTCAGTGACTGCAGCAGTCATGGTGAATGCAGGAGAGAAGCTTGGATTTCAGTCAGATGACAAAAGCAAATGAGGAAATGCCACCAGTTTATTGAAACATCTTTCAGCTCGCCACCCCAATCTCTTATCAAAGTTTACTTTTACTGCAGTTTCTTCCATTCTTTTAGTTTTATTTAAGTAAGTGAATCCCAGTGCATATTACTTTATAAAAAGTCACAGTCACAGTAAAACAGGAATAAATGCAAATAAAAATAAAACTAGAAGCAGATCAAAAGGGAGTTAATTGATTCTTGTTTATTTCATCATTACAGTACATTTGCTAGAAGCTGCAAAAATCTAATTTGCTGACGTGTCATTAACCCTTAGCGGTCCAGTTATTCAGTGCGTCTCAGGCATGTCAGGTCCAATTTATTTTCACACGCGCAGTTTATTTTAGACGCGCTGTTTAAAAGTAATTTTTTCACAGTAAAACATGTTTAAAAGACTCTGCATATCAACAGGACACTCAGTAATCTCCAGCCCCTCGTTCGCTGTTTTTTTCACATACCTCTTGATAGTCGTGCATACCGATAAATCATCTGATCACTCGTTTTATTACCAAACTCCTCGGTAATGCGATCCAAGTTATTATTTTCCGGAGAAAAATCGACTAGAGACCTGTTTTTTGCGTCTTTTTGATGATGTAGGACAGGGTCCGACATGGACCGGAAAGGGAAAATTGCAATGTCGGACCGGAAAGGGTTAAAACTCTACATGTTAATCTGTATTTTATGTAAGTGTGTTGTGATAGCTGTGAAAGTCCTGTCTGTATTTTATGTGTAGAGCCCTGTGTGTTGTGACAGCTGTGAAAGTCCTGTGTGTATTTTATGTGTAGAGCCCTGTGTGTTGTGATAGCTGTGAAAGTCCTGTCTGTATTTTATGTGTAGAGCCCTGTGTGTTGTGATAGCTGTGAAAGTCCTGTGTGTTGTGATAGCTGTGAGAGTCCTGTCTGTATTTTATGTGTAGAGCCCTGTGTGTTGTGATAGCTGTGAAAGTCCTGTCTGTATTTTATGTGTAGAGCCCTGTGTGTTGTGATAGCTATGAAAGTCCTGTCTGTATTTTATGTGTAGAGCCCTGTGTGTTGTGATAGCTGTGAAAGTCCTGTCTGTATTTTATGTGTAGAGCCCTGTGTGTTGTGATAGCTGTGAAAGTCCTGTCTGTATTTTATGTGTAGAGCCCTGTGTGTTGTGATAGCTGTGAAAGTCCTGTGTGTATTTTATGTGTAGAGCCCTGTGTGTTGTGATAGCTGTGAAAGTCCTGTGTGTATTTTATGTGTAGAGCCCTGTGTGTTGTGAAAGTCCTGTCTGTATTTTATGTGTAGAGCCCTGTGTGTTGTGATAGCTGTGAAAGTCCTGTCTGTATTTTATGTGTAGAGCCCTGTGTGTTGTGATAGCTGTGAAAGTCCTGTGTGTTGAATTGCATGCATGAGCGGTGGAAAGACCAGAATGAATAGACTTCATTGCCAGCATGTTTCCCTAACAGGATCAATGTGACGCTTCACCTGCAGAGGAAAGCACAGGACCGCTAAAGCTTACGAGTCACACTGTAGACGGCTACAGGTTCAGCATGAAAGCAATAAAAAGTACTTGTAAGATTTTTAACAACCAGACGAGCATGATGTGCCGAATGACCTCCTCTCGCTAGTAGAATGTCTTGTGTTCTTATTTAAGGTGCACTGGGGCGTTGTTTTGACGAAGACATTTGGCTTCAATACGATCAAACAGAATTCTGTTCTAATAGCACGTAAGAGGAAGGCATCTACAGAAGTGGCCTGTTTGTTTTAGAAACATAGCGTTAAATATAATACTTAAATTTGAACTTGCAAGAAGTACCTTTTTTTTTTTAATCCGCTGAACAAATTTATTAAATTATTTCTTAGTGATTTTCAAAATATCTTTAACACTATACAAATGTAAAATGAACACATAGTGTTTAAAATAAAGGAATATAGCATTTGTGTGTATTCCCTAATGTAACACATTACTGTGTTCATTTAACCCTTTGAGTAGTACGAACGTACCGGTATGTTCACTGCTCTCTGGTCCCCAGGGAGTACGAACGGTACGTTCTGCAACTTTAAACTTGAATTACTGAGCTTACAAAACTTCTGATAACAATATCTTGTTACACTAAGTTTCTGTAACACCTTTTATTGGTCTCGTGCGCCCTCTGCTAGATATTGACTGAATTACATACAATAAACCATCACAAAAATGTCAACAGTGTTTGTAAACTGGCGAAAATTGCTCAGTGAGAAAGAAGTATTAGAAATAATACTGAATTCAGATTGCTCCATGCTTCAAGAAGTATCAAACGCAGAAGCTTTAGGCACTCTCACTCCCTCCGCCCCCACCACCTGTTTACCCAGATATGATTTATTCATCTCTCTCTCTCTCTCTCTCTCTCTCTCTCGCTTGCTCTCTCCCTCTAATTCAGCCCTTTTTTTTAGGACGTGTTGTTGTTGTTCCACCCTGTTTATTGTTTATTGTCTACCTGTTATTTTTTAGTCAAAACCTTTCCCTAGGACAAAATTAAACAGTGTATTTATTTGTTTTATTTATTTACGGTAAAAATGATTTGTCTGTATTTTGTCAGTATTCATTACATACATACAGACATAATAGCTTTCAGCTTGCTTGTACGCTGTACTTGTAATAATCAAGCGCATGCTTAAGACAGAAAAAAAAAACTCACTCCTGTAGGACCGGCAGTGCATTTTAGAACTCACTACTCAAAGGGTTAAGAGAAATGTTTTACAGTGTACATGAATCAATCGTGCTAGTCTAGTTTAGCATGATACTCTGTGTTCACTTGTTTTACTTTCTAAAATATTTGCACAGTATAGATTCATGGAGGTGTTATGTTGTATGTGACTTTAAGAACATAAGAAATGTTACAAGCAAGAGGAGGTCCATTTGGCCCATCTTGCTTATTTGGTTGTTTATTGATCCAAGAACCTCATCAAGCCTTTTCTCAAAGTAACCGTGTAAATCAGCTTCCACATGTGCTTCATTTTTTCATTCCTTGCTCACATTTTTTAGCACTTCTAAGATACCCCTGTATGTAAAACATCTGGCTTGATTATAAAAAGACCGCTTCAAGAAAAGTATTTCTGTGTTGTTTTATTATATATCAGAATGAAGAGATTCCTTGTAATTGGAGTTTTTGAAGCTGGCTGAAAAGAGTTCTCTTTTTAAATAAAGAAAATTGTGTCTTTTACACAGTGTTGTGCTTTCTTACCACTTTTATATTAATTTTATAATTGGTGGCAATGACCTTTAAATACACACAGCCATTTAACATGTAACGGACATAAGATCCAAAGTATGGTGATAGTCTCTAATGTCATGATACTGTGCATGGTGTCGTATCGATACTCCCTAAATGAGGTATCGCTGGAGTGCCGAGCCTTATTCAGTGACAGGCTCAGAAAGACTGATTTGATTGCTTGACGGCTTATTAGGGCTGTGAGACATCCCAAAAGAGAGATTGCGTTCTCGGATTTAAGTCCTGAAACTAGAGAGGTCTGGTGCGTAGGGGTTAATCTATTTGAGTTTTTTTATTTTTTATTTTTTTTCTGGGCTTTCACTTTTTATATACTGTATGAAATTATTGTTTTTGTTACTTTCCAAAATGCTTGGGCTTTTTTTTCTGTCACAATATGTATATTTACCATGGAGAGTACACAGTCTGCACTAGTGTTGTGTGATACCTCAGTTAGGAGTCTCGATACGATACCATGCACAGTACACAGTCTGCACTAGTGTTGTGTGATACCTCAGTTAGGAGTCTCGATACGATACCATGCACAGTACACAGTCTGCACTAGCGTTGTGTGATAGCTCAGTTAGGGAGGAGTCTCGATACGATACCATGCACAGTACACAGCCTGCACTAGTGTTGTGTGATACCTCAGTTAGGAGTCTCGATACGATACCATGCACAGTACACAGTCTGCACTAGTGTTGTGTGATACCTCAGTTAGGGAGGAGTCTCGATACGATACCATGCACAGTACACAGTCTGTACTAGTGTTGTGTGATACCTCAGTTAGGAGTCTCGATACGATACCATGCACAGTACACAGTCTGCACTAGTGTTGTGTGATACCTCAGTTAGGAGTCTCGATACAATACCATGCACAGTACACAGTCTGCACTAGTGTTGTGTGATACCTCAGTTAGGAGTCTCGATACGATACCATGCACAGTACACAGTCTGCACTAGTGTTGTGTGATACCTCAGTTAGGAGTCTCGATACGATACCATGCACAGTACACAGTCTGCACTAGTGTTGTGTGATACCTCAGTTAGGAGTCTCGATACGATACCATGCACAGTACACAGTCTGCACTAGTGTTGTGTGATACCTCAGTTAGGAGTCTCGATACGATACCATGCACAGTACACAGTCTGCACTAGTGTTGTGTGATACCTCAGTTAGGAGTCTCGATACGATACCATGCACAGTACACAGCCTGCACTAGTGTTGTGTGATACCTCAGTTAGGAGTCTCGATACGATACCATGCACAGTACACAGTCTGCACTAGTGTTGTGTGATACCTCAGTTAGGAGTCTCGATACGATACCATGCACAGTACACAGTCTGCACTAGTGTTGTGTGATACCTCAGTTAGGAGTCTCGATACGATACCATGCACAGTACACAGTCTGCACTAGTGTTGTGTGATACCTCAGTTAGGAGTCTCGATACGATACCATGCACAGTACACAGTCTGCACTAGTGTTGTGTGATACCTCAGTTAGGAGTCTCGATACGATACCATGCACAGTACACAGTCTGCACTAGTGTTGTGTGATACCTCAGTTAGGAGTCTCGATACGATACCATGCACAGTACACAGTCTGCACTAGTGTTGTGTGATACCTCAGTTAGGAGTCTCGATACGATACCATGCACAGTACACAGTCTGCACTAGTGTTGTGTGATACCTCAGTTAGGAGTCTCGATACGATACCATGCACAGTACACAGTCTGCACTAGTGTTGTGTGATACCTCAGTTAGGAGTCTCGATACGATACCATGCACAGTACACAGTCTGCACTAGTGTTGTGTGATACCTCAGTTAGGAGTCTCGATACGATACCATGCACAGTACACAGTCTGCACTAGTGTTGTGTGATACCTCAGTTAGGAGTCTCGATACGATACCATGCACAGTACACAGTCTGCACTAGTGTTGTGTGATACCTCAGTTAGGAGTCTCGATACGATACCATGCACAGTACACAGTCTGCACTAGTGTTGTGTGATACCTCAGTTAGGAGTCTCGATACGATACCGTGCACAGTACACAGTCTGCACTAGTGTTGTGTGATACCTCAGTTAGGGAGGAGTCTCGATACGATACCATGCACAGTATCATGATATTGATACTATCACCATACTTTGGATCGTATATCCATTACATGTTAAATGGTACAATATATGTTTAAATGTATGTTTTATTTTCCTGCTGAAAACCAGTTCCAGTGTATTCATGGGTCATTGCCACTGGGTCTGGGAGTAGCTTACCCTCTGATTTTAACACAGAGTAAAATGTATTTTCAGGGGGTAAAATACAACCTTACCTTTCATGAGTAATCTCGTTAAATACTGTACAATCTTTGATAGTAATGGGGTAGGCCTTCCATTTTAACTGCAATGTTACTTTGAACTCCTGTACAACCACGCGTGTGTTCTGCAAGTCCATCAGCTCAGCGCATCGACGTACGATATCACATTGACTGCAAATGAATTACATTACTTATATTTTAACATTACATTCTTAAACTCGGTGATCATGTTAAAACCTCAATATAAAGCCATACACATAAATAAAATAAGGAAATGCATTAATCAGATAGAAAAATTTGTTTACTGTTGTAGGCACCTTATTTTAGCGGTTGCCTCTGACGATGCTTCCAGTTGGATTTGAAGCTGGACTGGGGTGTTTATACCTCGACCTGTGAATTTTTCTTATTCTTACTGTGATTGGCTGCAAAGACAACAGGTAGACAAGCTGTGCAGCAGAATTGTTATGCGTATTTTAACACATTCAATTGAAATTTGGTGTGTATTTCCTGATTTTTTTTTTGTTTTTTTTTAATCTGTATAAACTGCAGGTACGCAGCTTATCTGGACTGCTGGCCACTGACTATAAAATTCAAATTAAACTGGTGAGAAAGCGCAACACTTGGGGTAAAAGACACCATTATCTTTATTTCTTACCTATAAAAAGAGACCTGTGGCGTTTCGACTGGCTTCAAATACTCCAATTACAAGGAATCTCTTAATTCTTACAGATAACAAAATAACACAGAAATACTTTCCTGAAAGTAGACTTTTTATAACTAGAACAGAAGACATGTTTACTAGCGAGAGGAGGCCATTCGGCCCATCATGTTCGCCTGGTTAAAAATCTGCAAAGAAAGTATGTGTTTTTATTGCTTTCATGCTGAATCTGCAGCCGCCTGCGTTAGTGGACTTTTGCAGTGTGACTCGGAAGCTCCTGAAAGCATCACACAGGGCTCTTAATTGGCAAGGTCAAAATGGCCTTGTTAAATAAATGTGTAGATGGCACCCAGGCCACTAAACTGAAGTCAAGGCTGAAATGTAGGATGTTTTGTCCTTTTGCTTGATTCATATATAAAGCTAATTATTGGGCACAAAAAGAAACCACACAGTTTAACTTTTATAACGATTTGGTTATTCAGAAAATGCCTTTTTTTTTTTTTTTTTAAATGTCAACCAGCAGCCTAGCCTGGGGCCTGTGAGGACAGCTCCCTGTGCTGAAGCCAGGCATTGGCTTTTATCACTCATCCATGGGAGAATTTGTGTTCAATATTAACAGCATATATTCTACTCCGTTTAACAAACTAACCTCAAATCTCGTTCCCGCGTGTAACATACAAGAGTCACTGTGTTGCATTTATGGGTGAACTGAAACAACAAGATAAGATGGACCAATAATAATACTAACCACTGTAATACAATGCAGAATAGTATTTCCTACTGTTTGTTTTCGTCAGACGTACAGTACTAAAAACAAAATCTACGGATGTAACTAAACAATCTAGGATTGTATGCATTACTACATATAGTCCTGCATCTAAGACAATTGAGGATCTCATTTTGAAACATTGGAACATTATTGCTTCGGATAGTTTGTTACCGATAAGAGTTTAATACACCACCATTGTTTTGTTTTAAGAGAGATAGAAATCTCAAAGATCTTTTAGTAAGAGTGGATCATTATAAGCCTACACCTACCTGCCACTTTGGTATTCTACCAGGGTACTATCATTGTCATAATTGTGCACAATGTAACAATACTTACAAAACTGACACCTTCCAGCACCCCCACACAGGTATAACAATTAAAGTTATAGGTGTAATCAGTTGCAGTACCCAAAATATGATTTTGTCCATGTAGACTTGCACATGTAGGAAAAACTAGCAGAACTTTAAAAACACAAATATCGCAGCATAAGAGTGCTATTAGACGGATAGACATGACCTCCGTGGTTGCTAAACATTTTCATGTGTATAAGCGCAATGTTGCCTCCTTGAAATTTTGCGGAATAGAAAGAATTAATAGACCTAGGAGGGGAGGGAATGTAGATGGGCTGTTATTAGAAAGAGAATGTCTTGTTTTATCTGCACTTTGCGAAAACATATTAACCCAGTCAGTGATGATACCAGCACCAGTATAGCAGTGTGTGTGACACCAGCACCAGTATAGCAGTGTGTGTGACACCAGCACCAGTATAGCAGTGTGAGGTGATACCAGCACCACTAGAGCAGTGTGAGATGACACCGGCACCACTAGAGCAGTGTGTGTGACACCGGCACCACTAGAGCAGTGTGTGTGACACCGGCACCACTATAGCAGTGTGAGGTGACACCGGCACCACTATAGCAGTGTGTGTGTGACACAGGCACCACTAGAGCAGTGTGTGTGACACCGGCACCACTAGAGCAGTGTGAGGTGACACCGGCACCACTAGAGCAGTGTGAGGTGACACCGGCACCACTAGAGCAGTGTGAGGTGACACCGGCACCACTAGAGCAGTGTGAGGTGATACCGGCACCGCTGGAGCAGTGTGTGCGACACCGGCACCGCTGGAGCAGTGTGTGCGACACCGGCACCGCTAGATCAGTGTGTGCGACACCGGCACCGCTAGAGCAGTGTGTGCGACACCGGCACCGCTAGAGCAGTGTGTGATGACACCGGCACCGCTAGAGCAGTGTGTGATGACACCGGCACCGCTAGAGCAGTGTGTGCGACACCGGCACCGCTAGAGCAGTGTGTGCGACACCGGCACCGCTAGAGCAGTGTGTGCGACACCGGCACCGCTGGAGCAGTGTGTGCGACACCGGCACCGCTGGAGCAGTGTGTGCGACACCGGCACCGCTGGAGCAGTGTGTGCGACACCGGCACCGCTGGAGCAGTGTGTGCGACACCGGCACCGCTGGAGCAGTGTGTGCGACACCAGCACCGCTGGAGCAGTGTGTGCGACACCGGCACCGTTCGCAAGTCAGCATCACAGATTGTGAAGCACTAAAGGGCACCTAGCAGTAAAACAATCCATTTAGTTACATTGGTGAATTGGAGATATGGTTGAGGACTCCGTCAACAAAGTGTATTCAGATCAAAGCAACTCCAGCTAAACAAAACCTAGCAAGTCCACAATCTCGTCTCCCAATGGAGTTCAGATACCAAGCATCGGGCACGTGTTCCATTGGCTAAATAATCCCATTCTCACAGCTATCAAAGAAAGGAAGTGGATTTTCATTTTATAGGCTAAACAATCCCGTAGGAGCCATTCTAGCTCTGCCCCTACCCCTCTCACTACAGGCAGAGCCGCTCCCGGGCTAAGAATGTAGCAGCAGCGGCAACACATGAGCTACAATTGCTATATGCAGATACACACCCCCGTCAGTACACACTACAGTTCATGAACTTCACACACAGAGTAGCAATTTCTCAAAAACCCTACCAGCCCGGCATCCATGCTCACACACACTGCTTGTTATCCTGAACATCCTCCCAGCTCTCCCCTCATTCTTCTTAATGAAGCTTTATGAAATATTCAGCTACAAACAATTGGACTAATTAATCAATTACAACGCAATCTCCTTACACACATTCACACGTGCTTTAAAAAAACATATCAATGTAAAATAATCAAAGTGCAATAGAAAAATGAAACCTCTTAAATTATAAATACAAAATAAAGTGCAGAAAGCTTAACCCTTGTTTGTTTACATCCAGGAGGGAAGCGTCCGCTCTGCAGGAACTACTACCACAGAGCCCTTTTACTGCAAGACGAGGCCTGGAGGCGATTGCCCAGCCAGGACCGTCAGAACGGCCCGGAGTCGCTGGGAGGCGGGACTTCGGAAGCAACAGAACAGAAGTAGGTCAGCTTAGGGGATGTGGATCCCAAAACAGTATAGAGAGGGTTACCGTAGACTAGCAGGTTCCTGGAGCAGAACGTTCCGTTTAGTGGGACTAGCGCGCGTCGCTTTGTGTGGCAGGCTTTTATTTTTAGCTTTGTTTTTGTTTTGTTTTCTTTATTAAATGTGACACTAGGTCTATCATTGCTGCTACCCCAGTGTCCATACTGTGTTTAAATTAAATCTGCGTGCCTGAGCGGCGTATCAACACCAATGCTTTCTGTCTGTCAGTATTTTCCAGTGACTACCCACACATGTAACACATTCCCTGTTACAATCATGATTAAAGAAAATGTACAAACGCTGGCTGTGCCTTCGCATAGCACACACAGCGCTGGCATTATACACTGTATTTATTAACATCGTTCTTTCAAACAAGTCCAATCACCTCCAAAAAACGTAAATCACATCAGCACAGAACTCAAGATAGAACCAGCAAACTGCACAAGAATTCCCTTCCTCTTTGGATTGATTAGAAGTGATTCATCACCCGGTTCATCAACAGGCCTTTGGTTCATCTCAGAATGTTTTCTCTTCAGGGAACCAAAAGTCAGCCACTTATCCACATTAGAGAGTTTGAAATTATTAACTTGTAAATTCAGTGCATACTCTTGTCATAACACGAGGCAGAAACCATCACAAATCAAAACTGTTTTTAAACATCCGGTATTCTACGACAGCCACTAGAAAAGAAAGAATACATGCACAGCTTGCTCCATATTCCCGAAGACAAATGAACACACACAAACTGCTTTGACGTGTCACTGGCAGACTGCTCACGTACCACAGTTTGGGAACCGCTGCTCTACAGAACTTGCCTGTGCTGATCCTGCATTGTGTTAGCT
Source organism: Acipenser ruthenus (assembly GCF_902713425.1). NCBI lineage: Eukaryota > Metazoa > Chordata > Actinopteri > Acipenseriformes > Acipenseridae > Acipenser > Acipenser ruthenus. The sequence goes on along the minus strand of NC_081247.1, from coordinate 670,957 downwards.
CAGTGTGTCACAGTCTGCATCTCTAGTTGTGTCACACAGCTTTAACTAGCAGATCTTGTGTTGTTTTCCAGGGAAATGAAGATGAGATTCCTGGGGAGGACCTGTCTCATTGTCTTGAGTTTGCTACCAGCTGCTTCTACACAAGGTGAGAGGGACTGTAGAAATGAATCTAACATGAAGATAATTCAACAGGACAGATCCACTGAGATGCATCATCTCATTTTCAGTGATGTTTCTGGCTGTGTTTAGTGTCTCTGTATGGATGTACAGTGCCGTGAAAAAGTATTTGCCCCCTGTGATTTGTTGCATTTTTGCATGTTTTTGACACTGAATGTTATCAGATCTTCAACCAAAACCTAATATTAGATAAAAGGGACCCTGCGTGAACAAATAACACAAAAAATGTATACATATTTAATTTATTTATTAAAGGAAGTTATGCAACACCCAATGCCCCCATGTGAAAAAGTAATCCCCCCCCTTAGACTCAATAACTGGTTACGCCACCTTTAGCAGCAATAACTGCAACCAAACGCATCCTGTGGTTATTGATTAGTCTCACAGCGCCGTGGAGGAATTTTGGCCCACTCCTCCATGCAGAACTGCTTCAACTCAGTGACATTTGTGGGTTTTCGAGCATGAACTGCTCGTTTCAGGTCCTGCCACAACATCTCAATGGGGTTTAGGTCTGGACTTTGACTAGGCCATTCCAAAACTTTAACCCTTTGCAGTCCTATGTCGGACCTGGTCCGACATTGCAATTATTCCTATCCGGTCCAATGTCGGACCCTGTCCGACATCATCAAAAAGACGCAAAAAAACAAGTTTCTAGTCGTTTCTTTTCCGGAAAAGGCCGAGAAAACCATTCAATGGCCGAGTGGGAGCGACAGGAGTCAAGACGAGCCAAAAAAAAAAAAAAGGGCGTATCTCATGAATAGTCACACTTGGCATCATATAACGGCGGCCATAAGGAAACAAGCTGGCTGCTACTGCATCAGCGCTCAGAGAATATCATGGACATCTGCAGAGCTTTTTTGAGATGTTATAGTAATAAAATAATGACTTGGATCGCATTATTGAGGAGTTTGGTGATAAAACGAGTGATCAGGAGACGATTGATCAGTGTGTTTGACTATTATTATTATTATTATTATTATTTATTTCTTACATAGGTGAAAGCTATAGCGAATGAAAGGGTGGGGCGGGGCTGGAGATGCCTAGTGAGTGCTTTGTTGATATGCAGGGCCTTTTAAACCCGTTTGACTGTGAAAAAAAATACTTTTAAACAGCGCATCTAAAATTAACTGCGCGTGTGAAAATAAATTGGACCCCACGCGCCTGACACGCACTTAATAAATGGACTGCAAAGGGTTAAATTTCTTGTTCTTCAACCATTCTGATGTAGACTTGCTTGTGTGTTTCGGATCATTGTCTTGCTGCATGACCCAGCTGCGCTTCAGCTTCAGCTCACGGACGGATGGCCTGACATTCTCCTGTAGAATTCTCTGATACAGAGCAGAATTCATGGTTCCTTCAATGATGACGATGCCTCCAGGTCCTGATGCAGCAAAGCATCCCCAAACCATGACACTACCACCACCATGCTTGACCGTTGGTATGAGGTTCTTGCTGTGGAATGCAGTGTTTGGTTTTCGTCGGACATAACAGGGCCCATGTCGGCCAAAAAGTTCCACTTTTGACTCATCTGTCCGTAGAACATTGTTCCAGAACTCTTGAGAATCATCCAGGTGCTTTTTGGCAAACTTGAGACGAGCATTCATGTTTTTCTTAGTGAGCAATGGGTTCCGCCTTGCTACTGCCATGAATCTCATTTTTGCCCAGTGTCTTTCTGATGGTGGAGTCATGAACACTGACCTTAGCAGAGGCGAGAGAGGCCTGCAGATCCCTGGATGTTGTTCTTTGTGACTTCCTGGACGATTTTACACCTTGCTCTTGGAGAGATTTTGGCAGGACGGCCACTCCTGGGAAGATTCACTATTGTCCCAAACTTTCTCCATTTGGACAATATGGCTCTGACTGTGGTTCGGTGGAGCCCCAGAGCCTTAGAAATGGCTTTGTAACCCTTTCCAGACTCAACAACCTTTTTCCGGAGGTCTTCAGAATTTTTTTTGTTCGTGGCATGATGTGCCTCTAGAACTTGTGTGCTGACAACTTAACTCTGATGGTAAGGGCCAAAGTTTATATAGTCAGATTTATATTGGGCAGGGCTGGCCCAAATCAGGCCTGGTTGTTAACCAAAGTACTCTAACAGCTGACCCTAATTATCCCTTTAATTGGGTTGAGTTAACTGGGGGGGGGGGGGGGCAATAACTTTTTCACACCTGAAGATTGCATGTTTGATTACCTTGCACACCAAACAAATGAAAGAAGCACCAAACTTTGGTGTCATTTTTTCTCTGACTCCCTCTATATACTACTACAACCCACAAAAAAATCTGACCAAATACAATGTGAAAAATGTGCAAAAATGCAGAAAATCAGACTGGGCAAATACTTCTTCACGGCACTGTATATCATTGAGCTCAAAGAACTTCCAGGAGGAGCACCAACCCTACTTACAGCTTTCAAATACTTATTCTACTTAAGATGCTGTTTTAAGAAACAGGTTTTTATGTTTTTTTATTGCCTAACCTTGTCTTTTCTTTCTCAGATGCATGGCGTGTCGTTGGCTCTGATCAGCCTGTCATTGCTGATCCTGGTGATGATGTCATCCTGCCCTGTCACATTTCACCCAGACTCAGTGCTGTGGACATGAAAGTGAGGTGGTACAGGGAGAGATTCGACACGCCTGTTCATTTATATCTAAACAAAAAGGACCAGCTAGGAAGACAGGACAGTGCTTACCGGGGCCGCACTGCTCTCTCTCCCTCTGCACTGGAGAGAGGTGATATCTCTCTGCATCTGAGAAACCTCCAGCCCGCTGACACAGGCATCTATAAATGCTACGCTGAAGGTGGAAGCTGGAATGAAGAAGGACAGACTGAAGTGATAGTTACAGGTAGGATTCAAGCTGAAGGAACTTTATCTGAGATTCTATAATTATACAGTTAAACCCCATAATATCACCAATTCTAGTCAATTTATTACAGAAATGAATACTTAATAAGGTACTGTGGAGCTAGGACCTGATAGTATAAGCTCTGAGGACAGAATTATGCAGTCTAGAATAAAGGCATTTCATTGAAGTTTTTTAAAAAAATTACATTTAAAAGTACAGTCAGCACTTGGATATACGACACTCAGATACACGTCATTCGCGTTTTACCATCCTTGTATCAAGAAACGAATAAATTCCCATTATATATACAGAGATGCCAACTGCTACGATTGGCTGTAGCAGCTACTATTTGAGGCTCTGCTACAGTGCTACGTTGAAGGGGTATAATACGACAAGCTTTATTAAATAAATAAATACATGATGGATACTCCCTGGACGTTTATGAAATGTTATTTCAATACCATGTGTGTTTTCCTGTTTTAATTTTTTAATTTTTTAATGATTCTTAAATAACTATTTCACTGACAGTTTACTGTGGCATTGTAACTGACATACTTAAAGCTCTGAGCTGGGTTGCTTGGTAACCAGTTTAGGGGTTCTTCAGAAACCGCTGCGCACACGTCGCCTTGCTTGCTTTTTAGTCTGGGATTAAGGCACGGTGGTGACGGGTTCTGTGATTTTAGTAGAGAACATTGAAGTTTACCAACACAACTTGAAATTCCACCTTGGGGCTCCCGAGTGGCGCATCCAGTAAAGGCGCTCCGCGTGGAGTGCAGGATGTGCCCTATAGTCTGGACATAGCGAGTTCGAGTCCAGGCTATTCCACAGCCGACCGTGGACGGGAGCTCCGAGGGGGCGGCGAACAATTGGCCGAGCGTCGCCCGGGGGGAGGGAGGGTTTAGGTTGGCCAGGGTGTCCTCTGCTCACCGTGGACCAGCGACCCCTGTAGTCTGTCCACGGTCGGCTTTAGAATAGCGATGTCCAGGCTATAGAGAGCATCCTGCACTCCACGCGGAGCGCCTTTACTGGATGCGCCACTCGGGAGCACCAACGTTTTATTCTAATCATAATGTCCAGATGGCAGTATAACACCACAAGTTCTATATTTTAGCTGGTCCTTTCACTGCGAAAGTCATGTATTTTACATATTTCATTCGATGTGACCTGCCAGTCAGGTACGGAAACCATGTACTTAGATTTATCAGCGTTTCAGTCAAACCAGCCTCCTACCTTGCAATGGACAATACACTCATAGACCGCTCCCGATCAAATCAATAGGTTTTGCAGCGACCTCACAGCAATGCATTCTACATCTCTCCTGAAAGCAGCCTCATCTTTGGCTCCATCTAAATCGCCTTAACACTTTAGACCAACATCGACGTCCTATCAAAATTCTGGTTGGCAGACAATTGTGCAACAACCTGCAATCCCAAGGAGGCACTTCATGCAGCTTAAATGTGCTCGTATCTCACAATGAGTTTCTTTTCACTCACTTCAGCAGATCTCTGCTCTGTACAGCAGGCCACTGCACAGTAATGATGGCAGTCCACCACACACTGTTACGATCTCCGCTTCAGCAGATCTCTGCTCTCTACAGCAGGCCACTGCACAGTACTGACAGCAGTCCACCACACACTGTTACGATCTCCGCGTCAGCAGATCTCTGCTCTGTACAGCAGATCTCTGCACAGTAGTGATGGCAGTCCACCACACACTGTTACGATCTCCGCTTCAGCAGATCTCTGCTCTCTACAGCAGGCCACTGCACAGTACTGACAGCAGTCCACCACACACTGTTACGATCTCCGCTTCAGCAGATCTCTGCTCTCTACAGCAGGCCACAGCACAGTACTGACGGCAGTCCACCACACACTGTTACGATCTCCGCTTCAGCAGATCTCTGCTCTCTACAGCAGGCCACTGCACAGTACTGACAGCAGTCCACCACACACTGTTACGATCTCTGCTTCAGCAGATCTCTGCTCTGTACAGCAGGCCACTGCACAGTACTGACGGCAGTCCACCACACACTGTTACGATCTACGCTTCAGCAGATCTCTGCTCTCTACAGCAGGCCACTGCACAATACTGACAGCAGTCCACCACACACTGTTACGATCTCTGCTTCAGCAGATCTCTGCTCTGTACAGCAGGCCACTGCACAGTACTGACAGCAGTCCACCACACACTGTTACGATCTCCGCTTCAGCAGATCTCGGCTCTCTACACCAGGCCACTGCACAGTACTGACGGCAGTCCACCACACACTGTTAGAATCTCTGCGTCAGCAGATCTCTGCTCTGTACAGCAGGCCACTGTACAGTACTGACGGCAGTCCACCACACACTGTTACGATCTCCGCTTCAGCAGATCTCTGCTCTCTATAGCAGGCCACTGCACAGTACTGACGGCAGTCCACCTCACACTGTTACGATCTCCGCTTCAGCAGATCTCTGCTCTCTATAGCAGGCCACTGCACAGTACTGACGGCAGTCCACCACACACTGTTACGATCTCCGCTTCAGCAGATCTCTGCTCTCTATAGCAGGCCACTGCACAGTACTGACGGCAGTCCACCTCACACTGTTACGATCTCCGCTTCAGCAGATCTCTGCTCTCTATAGCAGGCCACTGCACAGTACTGACGGCAGTCCACCTCACACTGTTACGATCTCCGCTTCAGCAGATCTCTGCTCTCTATAGCAGGCCACTGCACAGTACTGACAGCAGTCCACCACACACTGTTACGATCTCCACTTCAGCAGATCTCTGCTCTCTACAGCAGGCCACTGCACAGTACTGACAGCAGTCCACCACACACTGTTACGATCTCCGCTTCAGCAGATCTTGGCTCTCTACAGCAGGCCACTGCACAGTACTGACAGCAGTCCACCACACACTGTTACGATCTCCGCTTCAGCAGATCTCGGCTCTCTACACCAGGCCACTGCACAGTACTGACAGCAGTCCACCACACACTGTTACGATCTCCGCGTCAGCAGATCTCTGCTCTCTACACCAGGCCACTGCACAGTAGTGATGGCAGTCCACCACACACTGTTACGATCTCCGCGTCAGCAGATCTCTGCTCTCTACACCAGGCCACTGCACAGTAGCGATGGCAGTCCACCACACACTGTTACGATCTCCGCGTCAGTAGATCTCTGCTCTCTACGAAGCAAGAAAGGATATTAAGATCTGGGCTACTTTAATACGTCACTGGAACGGCCTGTCCTCATTCTAATGAAGACCTGATTTCAGCTCCTCATGATTTGAATCTCTTCACTGACTCTTTCTCATTCTTAGGATTAGGGGCTTGCCTAGGGACTGAATGGTTCTCTAGCGAATGGCCCCCTGGCTCTTCTGGAACTGTATCCCATCATCACAGCTGCTCACATCTGGGGTCACCGATGGTCAAGAAAATCTATCACATTCTTTAGGAACAATAAATCTACAGTCCATGTTATCAATAAAGGAAGATCTTCCTCTCCCCTTATAACGCAGTTACTACATCGCGTCATTTGGATTTTAATTTCAGTGTCTTTTAATTTCTTCTTTCAAGCCTGTTAAATTCCGGTTCACATAATGCAGCTGATGCTCTTTCTCACCCACAGATCACCAGATTTCAGCAGTTGGTTCCTACAGCATCTCCAGCACCTCTCCAAGTTCTGCAGTACCAGCACCTAGTATTCCTTTTAGCTCTCCTGTCTTCAACCTTCTCCAATCTGCTAGAAATGACATGTCCGCTGCCCTAGCTCCATCAACAAGATCATCCTGCTCTACAGCCTGGTCTTCTTTCTCCTCCTTCTGCGCAAAAAACAAATTCAGCCAGTTCCATTTAAACAAGACTGGATCCTAGCCTTTCTCATCCATGCACGAGACTTTCTAAACCTCTCCGCTTCTACAATCAAGTCTTACCTGTCCGGAATCCAGTAATTTTAACCGTCTCATGTCCGTGTCCTCTCTGATTTTTCTGGCCATTCTAGCAATCTGCTTGACGTTCCGTGGCATATCTAAGAGCTCCCCTCCTACTTCTCCATCTCGACTTCCTATATCTTCGGATATTCTAATGTTGCTCATGTCAATCTTGCGAAAAGGCTGTTTCAACCCCTTTGATCTCCTCATGGAAGTCATGTGCTTAACTGCTTTCTTTGGATTCCTCAGATGCCCTGATCCCATCTCTTTCCAGCTTCCCTTCTCTCGGCATCCGTTCCAACAACCTCTCCTTAGTTGCAGATTCTCATTTCCTAATTATGCTCTGTATCTCTAAGACAGAACAACTTTGTCAGGGTCAATTTATACAGCTGTCGAAGATTAATTCTCCATTATGTCCCTTCACCTCCATGTCCAGATACATTTACAGCAAGAAGCCTTTCATCATGATGGATCCATTGTTCACCAGCTTCTCCCATGCAGTAGGTTCAAGAAATTGGTTCTCAACTCACCCTGCCCTCCCTCATCTCCAATGCAGGCTTTTCTCCTCAGTTCTACGCTCCTCACTCCTTTAGAATTGGAGCAGCCACCTCCGCAGCAAAAGCCAAAATCAATCAGCATCTAAGAGCCTAGGGCGCTGGTCCTCCTCAGCAGTAGAATCATACATACGCACATCTGTTTCCGATATAGCTGCAACTCACCAAAACATTGTTAGCATGCCTGGAATGGGGGCTACCTGATCTGCCGGGTCCACCAGAGGTTTCCCCCCCTAATGGGAGGGGGCGGGGGGGGGGGTTCATAAGAACATAAGAAAGTTTACAAACGAGAGGAGGCCATTCAGCCCATCTTGCTCGTTTGATTGTTAGTAGCTTATTGATCCCAGAATCTCATCAAGCAGCTTCTTGAAGGATCCCAGGGTGTCAGCTTCAACAACATTACTGGGGAGTTGGTTCCAGACCCTCACAATTCTCTGTGTAAAAAAGTGCTTCCTATTTGAATTCCTCTCCACTGTGTGGCAGGTAAACACATAATTCACACTACCCATTATTTTGTCAAAAAAAAAAAAAAAAATACGAATCCATCTTGCTTGTCCAACCTTTTGGGGTAAGTGAGGCTCACTTCCCCGACCTCTATGGCCGCTGCAATCCGTGCCTCCAACGAGGGGTTCTCTATCCTATCCCCTCAGGCCAATGCTCAAACTACCTCTCCAAGTAACGACCTTTCACTTCAGCCCCGGCTCTATTTAGATTTATTTTTCCTACTTCTATAGACAGACTAATTGTATGTGTATGTAGGTAATGTATATTGTATTAAAAAAAATAAACATAGTTGAATTTTCATCCCCTTCCTCCGTGATTTTGAAAAAATTTACCATGACTGCTCTGTGACTTTTAGTACAAATTTCCGTGACAGAATCCCAGCCTTATCAGTTATTAAAATAGGAATCATAATCAAACAAATGTCACTCTCCTCCAACTAACAGCCTTTCAGACTAACACACCCAAGCCGAGCCCCCCCAGCGCGGGTGTGTTCACACTGCTGTTCAAAGAAGAAGCTGCCTGTGGAACGTGACGTCAAATTTAGTGGACACAGGCGCACAGAGGAGTGCTGTGGACTTCTTTTGAGAATGGATCCCGAGGTCATACTGTCCAAAACGATAGTCTACCAAAAGATTTCACAGGAATACAGAAATATGGGATTACAGCAGCACAAAACAGTGTTGTGAAAAAAAAAAAAAAAAAAAAAAACTACTTGTTTTGTATTTGTTTTTCACATGTTGCTGAATGCAAATACAAACCGAATAATTTCATTTCATCTTATTAAAGTTAGATTGAACTACTATAATAACTTTTAAAAAGTTACAGATAGTATTTGAAAAATGTCAGTAAACACTTAAGAAAAATACATTTAAAGTAGGCTTATTAAATACAAAATCTAAACCCAACTTATTTAAAGATTTTTCTTTACAACTTGTTTTTATACATACAATGTTAATATATGGTATTTTTTAAAAAACATATTGAATGTGATTTTCAGATACTTTGCACATTTCCAATATATGTATCTGTGAACAGGCTGGCTGTAGCGGTGACGTCAGGCCAGGAAATGAATGCAAGACACACAGAAACTGTGGGCGAAACCGAGACGCTGCGGAGCTCAGTGTTTTATTGTAAAATAAAAGGTTTAAACAAAACAAAACACTTGTAACGGCGTCAAGCTCTGGGGTGCCAGATAGTAATAAATGTCCTATCAAATTATTTAACTTAACCACATTACCAGGACCAGAAAGCCCATTATCCTATTCAAGTCCTATATCAACCAGAGTAAAAGGGGACTAGTAATTAATTGAATGATCAAACAAATTGCTTATGAGGTAAAACATATATATATTTAGATGGCTCCAGCTTTAAGTCCATTTACCCCAAAATAATGAAACCAAATTATAAACAAAATAAAAAAACAAGTTTTACAGAACAAAGAAACAAAACATGTACAGAACAAAATATTAATTAACCAAACATAAAAATAACAGTTAATTGCTATGGTAGTAACAAACAGTACACAGCAATGAAAAGCTTTTCATCCCTATTGGAAACCTGCTTTAAATATGGTCCTTCCAAGAGACAAACTAACTTTACCATCGTGTTACCAAAGACACCTCTTTAGTAATCAACGCCAGTGGTTGCGGGAATATACCCTCACGAGCCAATTTACACTATTAAACTGCAAGCCGGGTTTCAATAGTCTCAGCAAACACACACACAACGCAATATACATACCCAACAATTAATCAACAAAGCAAAAATTAATTAACAATTTACTAAAATAAAATACAGAAACAAAAAAAACAACAGTATACTATAAAGCAATATTTATAATTATTTACTGGTCAAAACAAAATAAATAAATAGAAGAAAAATAATAAAGTACGGAAAATAACACACGAGTCTGTAATAACACACAAGGATTGGCGGTAATTCTATAGCAGCTTTTATACGCAAGTGGCTCTCTGTTAAACGTACAGTATCGATATGTCATGTTTGCCACATTCTCCCCCCTTTAAAAAAAAAACACAAGTCATTGTGTTTAAATCCTCGTTGGTAAAACCAGCAAACTCTGACTCCTCATCCACATCATCATCCTTAAAGATTTCAAGCACCTTTTGACGAAGTTGGAAATCATGCTCTTCGGCTGTAGGATAAAAGGGTTTAACATCACAAACATGGATAGTCCTGACATCTTGTCCGGTGTCTTCTAAACAAACTAGATAACTCACTGGACCCCGTTTCTCAACAATGCGATAAGGGCCTTTCCAGCGAGGTGCTAGTTTGGAAGTAAACTTCTTGGAAGCATCAGAAAGAACATGATTACGCACCCACACTCTATCTTGGGACTTGTAACTAACAGTTCTTCGATGCTTATCATAATTCCTCTTTTGTCGCGCTTTAGCTTTGGCAACATTGCTTTGCACATGCTCCTTCAAATCATGAACCAGTTGTAGGGTGTCATAAGCAGGCATGTCAGGTGATATACCTGCTCCAGACAAGGCTTGATCGATAGGTCCCTTCAGTGATCTGCCTAAGTTGAGCTCTGCAGGAGAATAACCAGTAGTCTCCTGCTTAGATGAATTAATAGCATATCTGAACTCTGCTAAATAGCAATCCCATTTAGCATGTCGTTCCTGCACATAGGATGCCATCATAGACTTCAATATTCTGTTAATACGCTCAGAAATTCGTCTGCGGATGATATGCAGTTGTCTGTTTCTTTACTACATTCCACTGCTTACAAAGAACAGTCAACACTTCTGAGACAAACTGCGGACCCCGATCAGATAAAAGATAAGCAGGTGTACCCCAACGTGTAAATATGTCTTTTCTCAGACAGTTAGCAATGGTTACAGCTTTTGCCTGTCTTAATGGAAAAAGTTCAACCCAGCGGGTGTAATAGTCTACCACCACTAGCAATTGCGTATTGTTGTTGGAACTGTTAGGCAGGGGACCCATAAGGTCAACTCCAACCATTTCCCATGGTCGAGTGACTGTAATAGACTGTAATTTACCCACAGGGCGAGTATTTTCAGGTTTTACAGACTGACAAACTTGACAGTTGCGCACATAAGTAACAACATCTTTCCATATCCCTGGCCAATATGCTGTTTGCAGGATACGGTGCAGAGTTTTATACCGACCCATGTGCCCACTCATAGGATTACTATGATAGGCATGCAACACATCCGATCGTAAACTCTTTGGTATATAGAGTTGGTACTTTGTAGTATTGTACATTTTACTCACTCTATAAATCTTGTCCTCTAAAACAACATAGGCCTTTTCATTTTGTTCAGAGGTGGTATCATCTTCAATCTTTTCCAGAAGAGTTTGATAAATTCTCTGTACTTCCGGATCTTCTCTTTGCGCACTCCAAACATCATCATCTGTATAAGGAAATGGAGTATAACTTTGCCCAGCTGCTAGTTGTTCCACTTGTACTCCTAATAGGACTTTCTCAGTTGTCCCCAATGGAGCACGTGACAAAGCATCTGGGGCTTCATTCAGCTTACCCTTCCGAAACTCCACAGTAAAATCAAATTCTTGAAGGCGTAAAGCCCATCGAATGAGTCTAGAGTTAGGCTTTGTAGTATTAAAAACCCACAAAATAGCCGAGTGATCTGTAACCACTTTAAACGGTTTGCCTTCTAAATATTGTCTCCATTTCTCTAAAGACCACACAACTGCTAAGCATTCCTGCTCAGTGGTAGTATAATTCTTCTCCGGAGGAGTCAATGCTCGACTGGCATACGCCAACACCTCTTCTTGAGTAGGAGATAAACGCTGCACCAATATAGCTCCCAAGCCAAAACCACTGGCGTCAGTATAGACCACTAAAGGCAACTCATTGTTCGGGTGACCAAGCACTGGTGGTGACATTAAATGTCCTTTCAGTTGTTCAAATGCTGACAGACCACCTCCACTTCACACCTTTCTTCTTAAGAGTGTTCAAAGGCTCAGCAATGACAGAGAATCCAGGAACAAAGCGATGATACCAGCCTGCCATTCCTAAGAACCTTTGCAAGTCCCTTAAATTAGCTGGTACTGGATAATGCTGAATTGCTTCAGTCTTTGCAGGATCTGCATACACACCTGCTGTAGAAACAATATGTCCCAAAAATTTAATCTCAGTTTTGCAAAATTGACACTTCTTTAAATTAATAGTAAGGCCAGCCTCTTGAAGTTTATCAAAGACTGACCGGATATCCCTTAAATGCTGTTCTTTGTTTGCTGAGTAAATGATCACATCATCTAGATATACTAAGCAAACCTTACCACGCAAATCTCCTAACACCAACTCCATTAAGCGTTGAAAAGATGCTGGAGCATTTTTAAGGCCAAAAGGCATGACCTTAAATTGATACAAGCCATAGTTTGTTACAAATGCTGTCAATGGTTTGCAAGTCTCATCCATTTGGACTTGCCAATAACCACTATTCAAGTCAATTGTAGAAAACACTTGTGAACCAGACAACGAAGTTAACATATCATTAATTGTAGGCATAGGATAAGCATCAGTTATTGTTTGGGCATTTAATTTACGATAATCTACACAAAATCTTTGGGAGCCATCTTTCTTAGGGACAAGTACTACAGGGGAACTCCATGGAGAATATGAAGGTTCAATTATTCCCTTATCTAGCATATCATCCAAATGCTCTTTCACCATTTGTTGCTTTCCTGCAGACATTGGATATGACCGTTGTTTGATTGCAGGACATTCCCTAACATGGATCTTATGAGATAACACTGCAGTCTTTCCAAGTTTTGGGGTACAAACACCCAAATACACTTTTTCACACTCAAATACAGTATCCATTCGAGACAAAGCCTCCTTCACATACAGTTTACGCTTTTCTTCCACAGACATTTCTGATTTTAACTCTACTGCAACTACTGGATTAATCTTGGTATACACAAAAGTATTAGTGGTAGATTCACATGTATGCCAAGTATTTAAATGTGCAAAACCTGGTTGAAAAGGGAATTTCTCTTTCTGCATAACATAGTAAAGGTTTTTTACATCTATCAACATTCCAGTTGACGTAATAAAATCTAAACCCAAAATTAGAGCAAAAGCCAACCCATTCCCAGACACCACTGCTACTGGCATTGCAACTGTTACGCCATGAAAATTAACTTCTAGATTAGCAGAACCTAATGGACAACTTGGGTCACCATTCGCTAAAAACAAAGTACCTCCTTTCCAAGGTTGCAACTTCTCATTGGACACACACATTTTTTTCCACAAATCCTCATGCAATAAAGTACACGAAGCACCAGTATCTAACAATCCCTTACCTTCCCACTGTCTAATGCCAACAGAAACTATCAATTGTTGCAAGACATTGGGTGGGATTTTCTTTCCTTCGTTGGATTTTCTAGTCTGTCCTTTAGGATTAATGACATCCGTCACCTCTTCTCCTTTTGCAGTTGTTACTACACCAACTTTAGGTTTGTAGCCTTCTTTTTTAAACAATGGGCACTGTTTTGGTAAATGTTCCTGTTTACACCTCCAACAAAGTACATTAACCTTGCTCGCCACTGGGGTAACTTGCTGCCCTTTATATACCCTTTCTTTATTACCACCATAGGTCTGGCGCCCTTCAAACTGATTGAGCAGCCAGATCCTTCTCAATTTGTCTTCCTAACTGCACAAGCTCCTCTACTGTATTAACTCTACCTCTCAAATGACTAACATATTTAGGATTCATATTCTTTAACATGAGTTTTACAACCTCCGTCTCTTGAATTGAAGATTTCCACCTTCTACACAAAGCACGAAAACTATATGCATAATTCTGTACCGATTCTGTTGATCCCTGCACTCGAGTTTTCACTCGCTCCTCCAATTCATCTTCATAATCATCTGAAAGAAATGCAGACATAAACTTCTCCTTGAAATCTGCCCAACTAATAACTTGCTCTCTAGCAATCTCCCACCAATCACGGGCTATGCCATGTAAAACATTACTCACTGTAGCCAGTATTTCATAATCAGACATAGGACGCAGGGCAAGAAAATCACTACATTTGGCTAAATATTTCACAGGATCACTTTCATCATGCACTCTTCCAAAAGACGGAAAATTAATTTTAACAGGCAACTTAGCTGCTGTTACACCAGTTTCTCCTCTCACTTGTGCACTACTTTCCAATGACAAACCAACACCCCCTTTCTTATGGTTTGCTTCCAACACCCTCACACGTTTTGTTAAGATCTCAGAACACTCTTCCAATTGCTTCACTTCCTGTACTGTCCGACAAACCAACAAATCCCGTTCATCTGCCACACGATTCTCAAGCTTATTCTGCGTTTGCAAATTTAAAATCAGTTCCTTCACACCTTCTATGTTAGCCCTACATTCTTCCCTTAAATGCTTAATTACACCATTGACACTTTTAGTGACAGCATCAGACAACTCATTCACCGATGTTTCAATAACACATGGTATATATCGCTTTAAACCCTCATTGCTTTCAATAATAAACCCTTGCTCCTGTTTAAGATCAACCAATTCTTTTTCCATAGCTAGTTGTTTTCTTGAGTTTTCCTGCACAATGGTTTGCAATTCATTTACCATCTGTCTACTTATTTCCACTGATTGCGCCAACACCCGTATATCTAGATCTCCTGATCGTAAACCCAACGGTGTAGGCAATGGCCTTAAAGGAGGATATTCTTGAGGCGAACAAACACCCTCAGTTTCAAAATCTAGCAAGGACATATCAGCTGTAGGCATTAACTGATCATCACTCAATTAAAAAACATTAGCCATTTTTTTCCCCTCTAAAACAATCGCCCAATTATCAACTCCAATTAATTATATCCCAATTAGTCCAGTACTAATTAGCTCTGTCCCATCTGGGGTGCCACTTATGTAACGGCGTCAAGCTCTGGGGTGCCAGATAGTAATAAATGTCCTATCAAATTATTTAACTTAACCACATTACCAGGACCAGAAAGCCCATTATCCTATTCAAGTCCTATATCAACCAGAGTAAAAGGGGACTAGTAATTAATTGAATGATCAAACAAATTGCTTATGAGGTAAAACATATATATATTTAGATGGCTCCAGCTTTAAGTCCATTTACCCCAAAATAATGAAACCAAATTATAAACAAAATAAAAAAAACAAGTTTTACAGAACAAAGAAACAAAACATGTACAGAACAAAATATTAATTAACCAAACATAAAAATAACAGTTAATTGCTATGGTAGTAACAAACAGTACACAGCAATGAAAAGCTTTTCATCCCTATTGGAAACCTGCTTTAAATACGGTCCTTCCAAGAGACAAACTAACTTTACCATCGTGTTACCAAAGACACCTCTTTAGTAATCAACGCCAGTGGTTGCGGGAATATACCCTGACGAGCCAATTTACACTATTAAACTGCAAGCCGGGTTTCAATAGTCTCAGCAAACACACACACAACGCAATATACATACCCAACAATTAATCAACAAAGCAAAAATTAATTAACAATTTACTAAAATAAAATACAGAAACAAAAAAAACAACAGTATACTATAAAGCAATATTTATAATTATTTACTGGTCAAAACAAAATAAATAAATAGAAGAAAAATAATAAAGTACGGAAAATAACACACGAGTCTGTAATAACACACAAGGATTGGCGGTAATTCTATAGCAGTTCTGATAGACAGAGTAATGTTCATTTAATATGCTGCAAGTCAGTTATATTCGAATTATTTTCTCTTCCTTACAGCGACTGAATTGGATATTGAACCAGTCACAAAAATGTCAATTTTCCCTTTAGCAATCGAAACAACGATGTGGGAATCCTTTCAATGACCTAAAACCAAACTACCCAATTTCAAAACTGTACGACCTGTTCCGCTGGAACAAACAGGTTAGTTAACCTTGTTTGTTCATCTGGCCTCCGGCACGTAGTTTGTTCCAAATACTTGGCAAGTAGTTTAGTTAACGTTTTCCTCATGCAGCCGCTGATAATATAGAACACTTTTTCCTTTTCAAAATTGTTTCGTTCGAACACGCCATCAGTCACAGCACTCAGCTCCAAACTTCCTGATGACATCACACAATGCCTTCCATCCCAGACTGCATAGCAAACAGGAACCGCCAACCTCCATACAGCACCCGTAGTGACCTCCAGCAAGCCTTCTCAACAAGCTAATTGTTCAGCTTTTATACGCAAGTGGCTCTCTGTTAAACGTACAGTATCGATATGTCGTGTTTGCCACACACTCAAAATAAACGGTGCAATGGCCAAACGAACAGACAGATAAAACAGTGGACGAGCAGACAAGTACTGTGCTGGTGCTTCCAGCACGTCGTAGAAATTGTTATTTCTTTCTCTTTTTATTTTCTTCTTCTCCACACCCGTTCCCCACTCGCCAAACACCCAACCCCGAGTGAGTGAAACGTGCATCTATATATACTGTTGTGCCGGGATTCAATTACTAATTAATTATTCACTTGAATCCCAGCATGTGAACTAATTTGTGCAGTCCCGTGCACACAAACTATTACACCAACATTAACACACCACACGCAACACAACACATAACACACAAATGGGCGGGGCACCTTGCCACATACCTTCCCCCTTGTGCACAGCACACATGGCCTCACTGCCCACCTCCCCCCTTAACCCTTAGCGGTCCATTTATTCAGCGCGCATCAGGTCCAATGTATTTTCACACGCTCTGTTTAAAAGTATTTTTGTTCACAGTAAAACCCCTTGTTAGCTGTATTTTTCACATACCTTTTCATAGTCGTGCATACTGATAAATCATCTGATCACTCGTTTTATTACCAAACTCCTCAATAATACGATCCAAGTCATTATTTTATTACTATAACATCTCAAATAGCTCTGCAAATGTCTGTGATATTCTTTGAACGCTGGATGCAGAAGCAGCTATCTTGTTTAAGTCCGTGTTATCTCTGTGGTGCCTGGGCTACGTGTATTGCTCAGATCAGCCCCATTTATTTATTTATTTATTTATTTATTTATTTATTTTCAGCTTCTCTCATCTCCTATCGGTCTCACTCGGCCATTGAATGGTTTTCTCAGCTTTTTCTGGAGAAAAAACGACTAGAGACCCGTGCTTGATGTCTTTTTGATGATGTCGGACCGGAAAGGAATAATTGCAATGTCGGACCTGGTCCGACATAGGACCGCAATGGGTTAAAATCCCAAAAGTTTCGCTTAACCCTTTGCATATTCTGGGGTTGGCCACTCTGGCAGTGGCTGCGGTGGTGCTGACCCTCTTCTCAGCAGCTTCAGCCAGGCTGTTTTCCTCAGTGCTCCCTTCAGCAGCCTATACAGTGGCTGCTGAGAAATGCCAGCATCACATCCTGGCCCTTTCTCTTGTGGTGGAGGTGGGAGCTGCAGATTGTCTTCCTCTGGTGGTGGAAGGAGAGGCAACTCCTGCTGCTCTCCCTCTGGTGGTTGATAGGAGAGACAGCTCCTGCTGCTCTCCCTCTGGCGGTGGAGGCAGAGGCAGTGGAGGAGGGAGTGGCAAGCAGCCTTCCCCTGGCAGCGAAGGTGGGAGCAGCAGGTAGTCTCCCCTTGGTGCTGGAGGTGGGAGCGGCAGGCAGTCTTCCTCTTGGGCTTGGAGCACACTGCCACGTTTTTTTTTTTTTTTTTTTTTTTCTGTTTAGGACTGATTTATAAAGGAACCACAACATAATATGCGCAATTACTGATCGCTTTATTCATAATAAAATATATGGAATACAATTAATGAAACCGCAGTAGATCTTGCAGTTAACACACTACATTTTATTTCTCTGTTTTCAATGATACCTGTCAGCATTAAACAGTTTAAAGGAGAAATACTTTAAAAAATTAAAAGTGGCAAAGCTTAAAGAATGTTGTAATATGTGTAGTCAGCTTCATTCCGTGTGGGACTGCACATCGATTCCAGAAGACTAGTCTCTGAATTCAACACATCGGCGCCGGTCGCTGCAGGTCTGTGACCAAGAACTGTGTCCATTAAGACATATGAAATGTGAAAAGGCTATAAAAGATTGAGGTCAGAAATACAGAGAGGAATTTATTATTATTATTATTATTATTATTATTATTATTATTTATTTCTTAGCAGACACCCTTATCCAGGGCGACTTACAGTCGTAAACAAAAATACATTTCAAGAATCACAGTACAAGTAATAATACAATTAAGAGCAAGATAAATACAATGACTTTGGTTCTAGCAAGTACAAGTATGACAAAATACGATTCAATACAGCAGATAACAGTGTCAGTGATAGTTACATCAGGATGTAATTAAATACAAAATACTACAGATTAAATAACACTTGACAGATTACAGTACTCTAAAGTACAGGATTAAATGCAGTAAAATGGGCAGATAAGAGCAAGTAAAGCGCATTTAAGGAAGGGTGATAAGTGTCCCAGGGGAAAAACAGAGGAGTCTACAGGTGCTTTCTGAAGAGGTGAGTCTTGAGGAGACGCCGGAATGTGGTCAGGGACTGGGCAGTCCTGACATCTGTAGGAAGGTCATTCCACCACTGCGGGGCGAGGGTGGAGAAGGAGCGGGCTCTGGAGGCAGGGGAGCGTAGAGGAGGTAGAGCCAGTCTTCTAGTGCAGGCGGAGCGGAGAGGTCGAGTGGGGGTGTAGGGAGAGATGAGGGTCTGGAGGTAGCTGGGTGCAGTCTGGTCAAGGCATCTGTAGGCTAGTACAAGAGTCTTGAACTGGATGCGAGCGGTGATCGAGAGCCAGTGGAGTGAGCGGAGTAGTGGAGTTGCGTGGGAGAAGTGAGGCAGAGAGAACACCAGGCAGTCAGCGGAGTTCTGGATGAGCTGGAGCGTATGGGTGGCGGACGCAGGGAAGCCAGCCAGGAGGGAGTTGCAGTAGTCCACAGAAATGACATTCATTAAAAGAAGTGGAGTGTCTCAATCTCACGTCTACTGTGAATACTGCCGGACAGACTTCTCTGTGAAACATGGGCTACGTTCCCTCTAAGACTTTCATGTAGTTAGCCAAACTGGAAAAACTTAATTCCGTTTTCTGTGCTCTTAATTAGATTCTGTGTCCTGCATTTCTTGGCCTGACATCCCCACCCAAGCCAGCCTGTTCACATGTATTTTAGATATTGTATCTTTTTTTGTGTTCCCTGAAAAACGGACAAGGGTTGGAACGGGCCAAAATGAAATAATCAGATACGCGCCACATGTGTTTAACCATTGCTGAAGTCAACATTTTATAGGGTTGGATATGTGAGAGCTGACTGTAGTTTGAAATGAATATGTTAAACTTGTCTCAGGGATTAGTACAAGTATGCACACAATGGAAGGAAGGCAGAATTAATTAATTTACATCAAGAACAGTTTACAACTGAACCCTATCAACACTAAATACAGAATACTGTTTTATATGTATCCTGTTTGATGATCTCTCCACCCCTACACTTCAATGTCAAATTGCCATGTTGTGTTTTTAATAACTCTGCACACTACATGTCTGTGTGGCATGAA
Organism: Acipenser ruthenus; assembly: GCF_902713425.1. Taxonomy (NCBI): domain Eukaryota; kingdom Metazoa; phylum Chordata; class Actinopteri; order Acipenseriformes; family Acipenseridae; genus Acipenser; species Acipenser ruthenus. The sequence continues at coordinate 651,448 of NC_081247.1, read as the reverse complement.
TAGATAGAGCTGCACTACTAACCTGCCTGTACCAGCACATGGCTGTTAAATACTGTCTCTATTCCCTTACAGTCTATCTGTGTGTGTCTCACTGTCTCTATTCCCTGACAGTCTATCTGTGTGTGTCTCACTGTCTCTATTCCCTGACAGCTCTGGGGACCCAGCCCTCAATCTCTATGGACTCTACACAAGGAGAGCAGACCCGGCTGGTGTGCAGATCAGATGGGTGGTACCCTGAACCTGAAGTGATCTGGAGAGACAGGGATGGAAACAATGTGACATCACTGTCCAGCCCAACAGTGCAGAGGGACAGTCATGGGCTCCTCAGTGTCAGCAGCTACGTCAAAATCAAACAGCAGTCCAACGTGTTCTCCTGTCTGGTTAGAAGTAAAATACCCAAACCAGACTGGGAATCCAAACTCCACATATCCAGTGAGTATCACATGTTTGTGGATTGAGCCTGACTGACACTGACCATAGATTACAGTCATCATGATGGGGCATCAACATCTGAATCAAACACATTAACTTATGGACCAGTCAATATCTGAATCAAACACATGAACTAGTGGACCAGTCAATATCTGAATCAAACACATGAACTAGTGGGCCAGTCAATATCTGAATCAAACACATGAACTAGTGGGCCAGTCAATATCTGAATCAAACACATGAACTAGTGGACCAGTCAGTATCTGAATCGAACACATTTGGGGGTGGTGTTGGGCAGTCCTCTATTTTGACTGTCTGCGGTGTTGGGAGGGGTGTGTGGAATGCTCACTATGAGGGGTATGTCTCAGTGTTGGGAGGGGTGTGTGGAATGCTCACTATGAGGGGTGTGGTCAGTGTTGGGAGGGGTGTGTGGAATGCTCACTATGAGGGGGTGTGGTCAGTGTTGGGAGGGGTGTGTGGAATGTTCACTATGAGGGGTGTGTCTCAGTGTTGGGAGGGGTGTGTGGAATGCTCACTATGAGGGGTGTGGTCAGTGTTGGGAGGGGTGTGTGGAATGCTCACTATGAGGGGTGTGGTCAGTGTTGGGAGGGGTGTGTGGAATGCTCACTATGAGGGGTGTGGTCAGTGTTGGGAGGGGTGTGTGGAATGCTCACTATGAGGGGGTGTGGTCAGTGTTGGGAGGGGTGTGTGGAATGCTCACTATGAGGGGTGTGGTCAGTGTTGGGAGGGGTGTGTGGAATGCTCACTATGAGGGGGTGTGGTCAGTGTTGGGAGGGGTGTGTGGAATGCTCACTATGAGGGGGTGTGGTCAGTATTGGGAGGGGTGTGTGGAATGCTCACTATGAGGGGTGTGTCTCAGTGTTGGGAGGGGTGTGTGTGTTCCAGTGTGTTGAGCTGCTGTGTTGTTTTCCAGGTGATTTTTTCCCAGGAGTCTCTGGATGGATGGTGGCTTTCTTCTTGACTTTAGCTCTCAGTATTGCAGCCATTCCTCCGCTGGTGATCCAATGGAGAAGAATGGATGGTATGAACTTTATCATTATCATGAGGCATTTCATATAGCTCTGTGCATTTTAAACATGTCAAACAGGTTTACAATAATATGGACTGTTCTGTTTTTCTTCTAGCCATGGAGAGAAAGCTTGAGCCTATGGGTAAGTAAAGCACTTAATGAATAGATGCTGAAAATTGCTCAGAACCGCCTGGCAATGCATCTCCTGCAGTCCACATTAACAAATAGATAGCTGTCTTATTTAGTCTGTTATTTTGATCTCTGTGCTGCTGATTCAGTTTGAGTCACACTTTGTCATTGTGTTGTTGGTACATTGTTATTGTTTATATACATTACTATTGTTTTTACATTGCTATTGTTTATATACAGCGCCGTGAAAAAGTATTTGCCCCCGTCTGATTTTCTGCATTTTTGCATATTTTTGACACTGAATGTTATCTGATCTTCAACCAAAACCTAATATTAGATAAAAGTGACCCTGAGTGAACAAATAACACAAAATTGATACATATTTCATTTATTTATTAAAGAAAGTTATGCAACACCGAATGCCCCTGTGTGAAAAAGTAATTTGCAGAACTGCTTCAACTCGGTGACGTTTGTGGGTTTTCGAGCATGAACTGCTCGTTTCAGGTCCTGCCACAACATCTCTATGGGGTTTAGGTCTGGACTTTGATTAGGCCATTCCAAAACTTAAAATTTCTTGTTCTTCAACCATTCTGGTGTAGACTTGCTCCTGTGTTTCGGATCATTGTCTTGCTGCATGACCCAGCTGCGCTTCAGCTTCAGCTCATGGACGGATGGCCAGACATTCTCCTGTAGAATTCTCTGATACAGAGCAGAATTCATGGTTCTTTCAATGATGGCAAGGCATCCAGGTCCTGATACAGCAAAGCATCCCCAAACCATGACACTACCACCACCATGCTTGACCGTTGGTATGAGGTTCTTACTGTGGAATGCAGTGTTTGGTTTTCGCCAGACACATAACGGGGCCCATGTCTGCCAAAAAGTTCCACTTTTGACTCATCTGTCCATAGAACATTGTTCCAGAACGCTTGAGGATCATCCAGGTGCTTTTTGGCAAACTTGAGACGAGCATTCATGTTCTTCTTAGTGAGCAATGGTTTCCGCCTTGCTACTCTGCCATGAATCCCATTTTTGCCCAGGGTCTTTCTGATGGTGGAGTCAGGAACACTGACCTTAGCCGAGGCGAGAGAGGCCTGCAGATCCCTGGATGTTGTTCTAGGGTTCCTTGTGACTTCCTGGATGATTTTACGTTTGCTCTTGGAGCGATTTCGGCAGGACGGCCACTCCTGGAAAGATTTACTACTGTCCCAAACTTTCTCCATTTGGACAATATGGCTCTGACTGTGGTTCGGTGGAGTCCCAGAGCCTTAGAAATGGCTTTGTAACCCTTTCCAGACTGATAAGCTTCAACAACCTTTTTCTGGAGGTCGTCAGAATTTCTTTTGATCGTGGCATGATGTGCCTCTAGAACCTGTATGCTGACAACTTCACTCTGATGGTAAGGGCCAAACTCAGTCAGATTTATATTGGGCAGGGCTGGCCCAAATCAGGCCTGGTTGTTAACCAAAGTACTCTAACAGCTGACCCTAATTATCCCTTTAATTGGATTGAGTTAACTAGGGAGGGCAATAACTTTTTCTCATCTGAAGATTGCGTGTTTGATTACCTTGCACACCAAACAAATGAAAGAAGCACCAAACTTTGGTGTCATGTTTTCTCTCAGACTCCCTCTATATACTACTACAACCCACAAACAAATCTGACCAAATTCAATGTTAAAAATGTGCAAAAATGCAGAAAATCAGACGGGGCAAATAGTTTTTTACGGCACTGTACATTGCAATTGTTTATATGCATTGCAATTTTTTTATTTTTACATTGCTATTGTTTATATACATTGTAATTGTCCTTGTATTGTTTTCCAGGACCCCCTTGTAAACGAGACATTGGTCTCAATGGGTACATCTCCTGGTTAAATAAATTAATCTATTAAAATTGAAATTTTAAAAAAGCTGTGGTTTTTTGGACACAAAGGTTTAGGAATATAAATATTTCTTTATGGAGGGATGTTGAAAATTGTAGCAATTTTAGATTTGATGTTTTATGTACTTAAGACAGCAGATTCATTTTTACATGGACATCCTGTTCATTTAACTGGTTGTGTTTTTTATACTGCAGTTTAATCTGTACTGGAGCTGAAATAACCACACACTGTTCTGTTCTGTCTGATTCATTTTAATCTGTACTGGATCTGAAATAACCACACACTGTTCTGTTCTGTCTGATTCATTTTAATCTGTACTGGAGCTGAAATAACCACACACTGTTCTGTTCTGTCTGATTCATTTTAATCTGTACTGGAGCTGAAATAACCACACACTGTTCTGTCTGATTCATTTTAATCTGTACTGGAGCTGAAATACCCACACACTGTTCTGTCTGATTCATTTGAATCTGTACTGGAGCTGAAATAACCACACACTGTTCTGTCTGATTCATTTTAATCTGTACTGGAGCTGAAATAACCACATACTGTTCTGTCTGATTCATTTTTTTAGCTGTTCAACACCTTCGTGAGGAACTTGGTAAGAATTGTTTTTATAACTTTTTTCAGAATTACCATAAAGCTTCATGTCCTATCTGTCTGTGTGCCTGTGTTGGCTTTCTATTCTTCTATCTGTTAGCTTTCTATCATTCTGTCTGTCTAGTGAAATCATGGTTTCAGAATCTCTTCAGAATTGGGCCCACAACTCCATGTGTGCATGCAGACCATCACTACTGGACCTGCTCCAGGATATCTTATGTCAGTTACAGTTAGACTAACTTGCTTGATACAGAGTGATCTATTATTCAGTGGTATTCAAAAGGTGATTTTACACCTCAGTGTTCAGAATGTAATCCAGCTCTCTTCTTTTCACAGAGTCTGTGAAGCGAGAGGTCCTTAAATCAGGTATGTAGAGTGTGTGTAAATCCACAGCCTGACTCACCCCAGCACAGCCCTGCCGGTTAGTGTGTGCTGCACATCTTCTGAACTGTAGAAAGTACAGGAGGAGTGATTGTAAAATAATGCTCTCTTTATTTCTGTGTTCTAGAATGGAAGTGGATCCTCAGCTCAGCAGGTATGTGTCTCTTCAATGGATTCCTTTCACAGTGGAGGGTAAAAGAACAGCGAGGAGCCCCGTCTCACTCACTGTGTTTACATCTATATTTACATTCTGCCCCATTTAAACCTCTGTGCACTCCCAGCTCGGCTAACGCCAGCCTTGTGTGCCTCCCAAAGGAAACACTGAAAAGGAGAGGAGAAAGTGTGTTTAGTTATAATGCCCCAGATTGTGAACTCACTGTGAAGTGAAGATCACATGTAGACACTGCAGGGCTCCATATGTTACACTTTGACATGCATCTAGAGAACTGCTGATCTGATTGTGATGAAACTTGGTACAGACATTCTTTCTACACATTATTAAGAGTGTCCCAATCTGGAGCCTGTCTGCACCTCTCCTCTCATGAGTGTACCCCTCCCTCTATCCTTCTCCTGTTCTCTTCAAAGGGGATGCATATCCCAGGTGATGTCCTATAGGTTGGGATTCTGATTTCAGTTTTTGTACCTCGGCTTTTCTCCTGTCCTTTACGAATTCAGCTGATCCTAGTTGAGCTGTTCGTGTCGCTCAATCACAGCTGAGAAACGGGTTCATATAAAACGATCTCATTAAAAATAAAAAAAGATTCTGTTGAAACAACTAAATGTTCTTTTAAATCGGCCAAGCCTTAATTATTGATTAACAAGCAGAACATATAAACAAGATTGCAACATGTTAAGTGACTATTTTTTATTAAAGGTAGAATGAACAATAAAGTATTTTCTGCTGGACACGCTTTATTACAGTCGTTAAAGGGGAACCCAAATGCAAAAAAATGATCTTCCTTTTCTGATTTGATATAAAAACACAAATATTAGATTTTTTTATGACTGCTTTTTGGGTTACAAATAGCGTTCCAGTAGGTTTCTATCCAACAAGGAAATAGATGGTGAAATCTGACTTGTGATGTCACAGAGTGAACTCGGTGGCTGAAAAGATGGTGAATATTATTGAAAACACGTTGATGAGAAGCTGTGATTTCACTGACTGTACTACCTCAGAAGTTAATGAAAACGATGAGTGTAATGGGGAGGGCAGTGTTCTTGATGACAGCGGGCTCGTTGTTGGTGTGTGTGTGGCATACAGCCATATCAATTTGAGCCGTATGAAACCGAAAGCAACGCATCTGACGAAAGCGAGTCGGACATCGATGAAGGCGATCGCCTACATAACAGATTGGTAAGTTTTATTTGTATTACTACTACCATGTGTATAAACTAACTGCATGCCAATTGATCTGAAGTAATCTGTTTTTATTAAATGTAATTAAATGTTATTAAAAAAACAACTACAGTACATTCAATCCCGGGTGCACTGCTGTTTGCACACTTGAGCAATGTAGCCTATGTCACTGGGTCACATTGCTAGTAAAAAATGCCCAGCTGTATATATTGGTATAAATCTAAGTCGCTTTGGATAAAAGCGTCAGCCAAATTAATATGTGGTTTAAATATCCCACTTCCTTGACACTTGCAGAGGTGACCTACCCTTCCTATTATGATGGATTGCAAAACAAATTATTATTATTATTATTATTATTATTATTATTATTATTATTATTATTATTATTATTTACCTTCATTGTTATTTGTTCGTTAAATGTCTTTCTTTTAAATACTCTTGTTATAGGCTTGGTACTTTTCAACGTTTATTTCTGTTCCCTTTACCTTCCTTTTATAACTGTTAACTAGCATTGTTAATCCATGTCCATTTCTTAATTAAATCAAGGATATCTGGTGATGTCCAAACAATTTCAGGTTTTTTCTACCAAGAACTGACTTAAGGGGCTGAATACTTGTGCAACCAGTATATTTCATTTTGTACATGTTCTTTGCAAGTTTTGCTGACATTTAACCTCCTCATATAACAGTGTTAAATTTAACCATTACAGCTTTGAATAAAAAAAAAAGTTAGTTTGAAAAACTGTTAAGACATTATTTGTAATTCAGCAAAATGTGACATTATTGGTAGGGAGTGAATACTTCTGCAAACCACTGTATATAAAGATAATTGATCGCTTTACTTTCATGGTGAAAAGGTTGCAGTCACTGCAATGCACTCTGCACTGAATCACATATTTTGAGAGAAACACAAATGCTCATTTCGTAAAACAAGTTCTGTCTGGAGACAAACCTCTTTTTAAACTTAGCAGATAATACAAATGCAGAAATAGAAGAAAAAATGGTGTAATTAATGATGCGTTTCCATTAAAATAGTACCTTTTACATTGCAATCAGGTGATACAGTGCGCTGTAACCTGTTACTTTAGAGAGATTAGCCGTGCCACTTTGTTTCTGTGTGTAATTCTTGGAGTGAAAATACCTTCTCACTCGGTGCAATCCATTGAGGTTAAAAAGTAAGCCTAATATACTACAAGTATACTAACGGTATACTAAAACCATAATATTTTGACCCAATATACTTGCAGTATACTACTTTTTTATAAGGGTGTGCTACATTGAAGCTCCTTCTGAATATGATGTTACACACTTATGAAAGATATATAATTTAGAGTCCAACTGTTTTTATTACAACTGTGATAGTCTTCCTGCAGAGAGAGACAAGGAAAGTTATCAGCAAATGTGAAACTTCTTTCTTTTTCTCAGGTGCTCCTGTGGTAACTGCCAGCCAATGGCCACAACAAGAGAAAGTGTTTGCTGCCAGGAACTTGAGAGAACACGTGAAAAATGTGAAGAACTAGACTTTTCCACAGAAATGTATAACCCAACACCCAGACTCCAACCCAGTGTGCCTTAACCATGGTGTATTGGATACTACATTCTACCAATACAGGCAACAATACAACACTGATGATTCAGAAAAAAGACAGGCTGAGTATGTGTTTTAAAAAAATATGTATTACAAATAGTACATTTCATACAATAATTTCTGCTGCTGATGCCATATCATTAAGTAAACTGCATATGGATATAGAACATACTTAAAGTAAAATTAAAAACATCAACCTCTCACTTTTTTATTAAACTAATTATACTCCATTTGCTGTTGCAGGAAATACCACCATTTGGCATATCATCAACTTTGCCGTTGGTGTTGGAGATTTCTTGGCAGAGATGTCCGCAGAGTTATGCCTGCATGTGCGGTCTTAAAAATCAGGGAGACGTTTCCTAGCCCGAATGGCACATATAGAGGATTTCAGTTGTCTTTGGAACAAATATAATTCAATTTTAAAAATAAACAATTTAAAAATAAAACAATTGTTCAGTTCAGTTTCTCCAGAAATGTCCAAAACATGTGTCACAGGTTCTAATGTCCACTTTTAAATAGGCTCTTGTGCTTAAGGATGGCTTGTTCCTTTGATGGTTTTTTTGTACTTATGGCACATTGAAGGTGGCACATCCTTAGATGGACAAACTTTGTTCCCATTTTGGGCCATGGAAAAAACTATCTTTGAACCGGTCAACATACTCTTTAATATAAAAGACTATGTAAATATATTTTTTATCTGTATATAATAGGGACTTGTTACACGAGTCAATGCGCTGGCAACATAAATTGTAGCAACATGTTGCCTGTGACGTCACCGCGGGGGATTTGACCTGTTACACGATACAACTAACAGTTAACTCGCATTCGATACAAATTGCCTTTAATCCAAGCAATATCCAATCATATTTAAGAACTGCGTCACGTGGTTCTGGTTTTCAGGTCATATAGTTTCAAATACCAAGCATCAGTACAACTATTTAGTATTACTGTCATCTTTAAATAATTGAACAACTAATAATTATAATAATAAAGTAGTAACGTTTACAGAATAAAAGCAAATAAACCAAATATGTAAAACCCAATTTAACGTACAGTACTACACGTAGATAACAATGAACGATAATTCTTAATTTCTTTAAATGCTGTAAAATACCTACTGTTATATGCTGTTCCCGTGCCATTAACGCCTAGAATCCCACTGAGTTCAGAGAGTTTTGCCTCTCGTGTTCCTCTTCTAAAATATTGTTCATCCCTCGGATCCCAGAGGAATTTGTGCTCTAAACAGTTCAAACCTTCATTACAAAAAGCAGCATATATATATATATATATATATATATATATATATATCTCAGTCATAATAAAAAACCCTGCCTTTTATGGTTATATTATCACAGTGCTGCGGAGTAACGGTTTAAAAAAGGTAACAAAATAACATAATATGGACATCGGTTTAGCAGAGTTACAGTAGCTACGTTTTTATTCCCCTATTATTATTATTATTATTATTATTATTATTATTATTATTATTGCTGTCTCTTATACAAAGGTATTTTAAATATTAAGAAGGGGAGACCTGAACAAAGGTGCAGTTTGGGGCGTAGTTAACGATAGTTGGACAAAGATTTTAAGTAGTTTTAAAAACTTGTTAAAAGTAACTCTAGTCCCAGCATTGGTTGTTATCAAAATAGTCCACTACCAAAATGACGATGTGTTGACCAACCTTCATAAAACTCTATGAGAAGTATTTCTTTCTCATGAGTCCAGGTAATTGCGGCTTTCGTTTCCATGCCAAGTGTTGTTTTCACTGTAGCAGACAGAATCACGTGACACACACCAGTGCTCTGACTGGATATTGCCTGGAACCTGTTGCTTGGAGTAGGATCGCTGTCCACTCAAGCAATCGCGTTGCCACGCAGTTGCCAGAACGTTGACAATACGTTGTCAGGGCTGTTACATGGGGCAATCCTCACGGGATTTGGTCGCAGGCGATAAAAGTTGCTAGTAAATTGACTCGTGTAACAAGGGCTTTAAGTTGCTCATATCACCATTACATTTTTTTCTAAAAATGTAATGCATTAGAATACATATGAAGCCATTTCAAGAAATATTAACTTTTTTAAATCAGCATCTAGTCAAGGTGTGTCAGACATTTACCACAGAGGTTTACTCCATTAACCCTTTGCGGTCCATTGCAATTATTCCTCACAGGTCCTTTGTCGGACTGGGTCCAACATCATTATAGCAACGCAATAAACGGGTGTTTAGTCGTTTTTTCTCCGGAAAAAGCCGAGAAAACCATTCAATTGCCGAGTGGGAGCGACAGGAGCCGAGACAAGTCGAAAAAAAATAAATAAAAAAAAAGGGTATCTCATGAATAGTCATACATGGTATCAGGTATCAGATAACGGGGCGGTCATAGTAAACAAGCTGGCTGAGTGCGTCAGCGCACAGAGACTATCATGGACATTTGCAGAGCTTTTTTCAGATGTTATAATAATAAAATAATGACTTTGATCGCATTATTGAGGAGTTTGGTGATAAAACGAGTGATCCGGAGATGATCGATCGGTATGTACGACTATTATTATTATTATTATTATTATTTATTTCTTACATAGGTGAACGCTATAGCAAACAAAAGGGTGGGGCGGGGCTGGAGATGCCTAGTGTGTGCTTTGTTGATATGCAGGGCCTTTTAAACCCGTTTGACTGTGAAAAAAAAATACTTTTAAACAGCGCGTATAAAATTAACTGCGCGTGTGAAAATTAATTAGACCTGGCGTGCCTGACGCGCAGTTAATAAATGGACTGCAAAGGGTTAATACTGAAACCACCAATGTAGTTATTCTGACCCTAATGTAGTTTTGAATGGGTCCAAATAAAAAACACTTGCTGTGTGCTCTCCCCTTTTGAATTTAGGGAAATCAATCTTGTAACGTGCTTCTGATTTGGGTAACAGCTTGCTCTTGACTGTGCTTGTTGCAAAAAACAAGGAAAGTCTCCATACGACAACAACCCCCCCCCCCCCCCCCAAAAAAAAAAAGAAAACTACTACATTTCAAACGAGTGATCAAACTCATTTTCTTCAACCTTGTAGTCTGGATCATCACATTCTAGGGATTCAACAGATCTGGTATCATCAGAGTCTGTGTCTGCAATTGAATCATCTTCCTCGGGGTGGTTGGAGGAGTTCACACTGTATTCCAACTGAGACCATTTTTGGTACTTCTGCTTGTTCATTTTGCAACATTTTGCATACCGCATCATTGTCTCAAAAGAGAATATAAAAAATCACTGGTATGTAAATGTTTTTTTTTACATGGACATTTTTTTTTTACCTATTGAATTGACATTGGGGCGTACGCCAATTTCAGCTCCAGCATCAGCTCTCAAACTCATATTCATCTAATCTGTCACCTTCAGTTGTAATTGGAGTAGCTGTGGCATCATAGATTTCCTGTAACACCTGTAAGATATAGCTATATTTATAGAATGTACTATGCTACCCAGCTCCTGGTCCAGGCCCTGGTACTCTCCCGCCTAGACTACTGCAACTCCCTCCTGGCTGGCCTCCCTGCGTCCGCCACCCGTCCGCTCCAGCTCATCCAGAACTCTGCTGCCCGCCTGGTGTTCTCTCTGCCTCGCTTCGCCCACGCTACTCCACTACTCCGCTCGCTCCACTGGCTCCCGATCACCGCTCGCATCCAGTTCAAGACTCTTGTACTAGCCTACAGATGCCTTGACCAGACTGCACCCAGCTACCTCCAGACCCTCATCTCTCCCTACACCCCCACTCGACCTCTCCGCTCCTCCTGCACTAGAAGACTAGCTCTACCTCCGCTACGCTCCCCTGCCTCCAGAGCCCGCTCCTTCTCCACCCTTGCGCCGCAGTGGTGGAATGACCTTCCTACAGATGTCAGGACTGCCCAGTCCCTGACCACATTCCGGCGCCTCCTTAAGACTCACCTCTTCAAACAGCACCTGTAGAACTCCTCTGTTAGTATCCTGGGACACTATCACCCTTCATGTAAATGTGCTTTATTTTGCTTTTATCTGCCCCCTATTTTACTGCATTTAATCCTGTACTTCAGAATACTGTAATCTGCCAAGTGTTTAACCTGTAGTACTTTGTATTTAATCATATCCTGATGTAACTATCACTATTTAATCATATCCTGATGTAACTATCACTATTATCTGCTGTATTATTGAATTGTGGTTTGTCACACTTGTACTTTGCTTGAACAAAAGTTATTGTATTTCTTGCTCTTATTGTATTACTTGTATTGTAACACTTGAAATGTATTTGCTTACGATTGTAAGTCGCCCTGGATAAGGGCGTCTGCTAAGAAATAAATAATAATAATAATAATGTAATCTGTCATACCAGTATCATAAATTAATCTTGTGTGCTGACTGTAGCACAAGCATTTTTAAGTATTTTAATGGCTTATTATTATTATTATTATCAGTTTTAAATACAAATTCGTACTTCTGCTTGTTTCTTTTCTAACGTTTTGCATACAGTATCCTTATCTAATATAATAGTATTAATATATACTCGCCGCGTCTGCTGACAAATATTGTAAATAAACACATAAATATACATAAAGCAAGGGGCAATATGACACTTACTCACCCATTTATTCTCTCTTTCGAAATGCTGATCTTCCATCTGGTAATCATTTCTTTAATTTGGGGGTCAAAGTGAATACTGTGGAAAAACTGGGGTCCAGGTTCTTACTGTCTTCCTCTTCGTGGGTCAAAGAAACGGCAGCTGACACCAGTAAATCTGACGGTGACATAAGCCGGCATACCCGCAGACAAGCCCTCACTGGTATCGAAATCAGACCCGCTCAGCCAGCCGTGTTTGGTCGAGAGGCTCACACATTTATGACGAGAATGTCTTGATTTCACTACCATTGGTCTAATTGTGGGATACACATCGACTCTGTCGAGGCAGGATAGCACAGGACCTAGCAATCGCTGTTGTTTCGTAGCACTGTTCCTCAAAATGGGCCGAGCACAAGTGCAACCATTTTGTCGGCTTCCTCCAGAAGGCTCTCGTTTTCTGGACAAATGCTGTCCACACCCTGGCAACCTTTGGATGCTTTGGCCACTTGTGCAGTTTAAATCTGCCTTCGTTTGTGTTGCTACAACCACCTGCGACACATCGACAGGGCATAATGATAAATTTAATTAACTGTCTCATATGCTGTACACCGCGAAAACCAATGGTAACAGTCAGAACTATGAAAATCGGTTCACTTTGACGTCATCAAGCCGATTGGTCACGGAAATACCCAAGTGTGAAAAATGTACTTTTAACCTAAAAATGAACCATTTCTTAATCCTAAATTTGAAAACTATAAAAGAGTAGTTTGGCATAAAGTTAGGTAGAGGTGTTTGGGTTCCCCTTTTACTGTATTTACATTAATAAAGAGGAGTCACTTCTGCCGTGAAATTAGAAAGCATTTAGAAATACATTATTCCCTTCCTCCATCATCTCCCTCCCTCCCTCCCATCATACCCTTCCTCCCTTCATCATACCCTCTCCATCTTTTCAGTCCTTCCCTCCATCATTACCCTCCCTCCCTGCATGATTATCCTTCCTCCCTCCCTCCCATTACCCTCCCTATATCATATCCTTCCTCCATGATTACCTTCCCTCCATCATTACCCTCCCTCCATCATTACCCTACCTTCCTTCATTATCCTCCTTCCCTTCCATCGTTACCCCCCCCTGCCTCCCTACATTATTCCCTCTCCATACCCACCCTCCCTGCATCATACTTTCCCTCTGTCATCATACCCTCCATCCCTCCCTCATCATACCCTCCCTTCCTCCCTCCATCCATCATTTCCCCTCCCTCCATCTATTCCATCCCTTCTCCATCATTACCCTCCCTCCATGATTACCCTCCTTCCATTACCTTCCCTCACTCCCATCCTTATCCTCCCTCCCTATATCATACTCTCCCTCCATTGTACCCTTCCTCCATCATACCCTCCCTCCATCATACATTCCCTCCCTCCATCATTACCGTCCCTCATACCCTCCCTCCATTTCTCTCCCTCCATCATAATAAAAATAATAATGTCTCCTCTCTGCTCCACAGTTGATGTGACTCTGGACCCTGATACAGCACAGCCCGAGCTCATCCTGTCTGCGGAGGGGAAACGAGTGAGAGAGGGAGAGACACGGGAGGATCTCCCTGACACTCCAGAGAGATTTGATTACTGGCTCTGTGTGCTGGGCAGGGAGAGCTTCACCTCGGGGAGACGCTACTGGCAGGTGCAGGTGGGGGGGAATAGAGACTGGAGATTAGGAGTCAGCAGAGAGTCTGCCCCGAGGAAGGGGGAGTTCAGCATGACCCCCCAGCAGGGTTACTGGACTGTGAGGTGGTGGCGTGGAGGTGGGTTCACTGCTCTCACTGACCCCCAGACCCCCCTCCCCCAGAGCCTGAAGCCCCAGAAGCTGGGGGTGTATCTGGATTATGAGGAAGGGCAGCTCTCCTTTTACAATGTGGAGACCAGATCTCACATCTACACTTTCACTGACATGGAGATCAATCCCAATGAGAAACTCTATCCACTCTTCTGGACTGAGGACAGGAATACAGACCTTGTGCTCAAGTCCTGTGAGAAGATTCTAGACTGGGAATGGATTCTTGCTGCATCAGGTACTGGTTCACTTTACTACTTGTTTGCTAGGGGCTGATATGCTTGTTGATTTATTATTCATTTCTATAACTCCTATCTGTTCCCTTTCAAGCATGAAATGTAACCATTATATAATAGGATATAACCTCTTCTAGCCCGTATTACCGCTCACTTCTATCAAAGATGCTCCTTTAACCCTATGCTGCCTACGGAAAATGTCCATATTTGGTTATGAATATGAACACTTGCTTGTAGCTTTTAAACCGTAAATCAGAAATTAAAACCCAATACACCTACAGAAAGGCATTAAGTAGATCTTTTCAGTAATTTGGTTTATTTTGTTGTGGGGTGATTTTTTTTCCATATGAGCTACTCATCATATTTTTTCTTTGAAAAAAAAAAAAAGTACAAATATTTAAAAAAATTGCAAATGTCAACCTTTTTCCAAGTATTCCATAAAAAACTTAGAGTATACGGTAGCTGCACAATTTCTCAAGGATTTCAAATCTGAAATCAGAATTGAAATATCTTGAACAGTTTCAGAGCTAGATACGGTTTTATAATGTATGGAATCAACCTGTGAAATGGCAAATGCCAGCCAAGCCTAAGACTTGCCAGAAACTTATTGGAAACATTATTACCCTGTTTGAGATATTATTGTTATTGAAATATATAGCTATATTTAAGTATAAAAATGAAGAAACAACACACAATATTTTATTTATTTATTTAAATAGATGCAAATTACAAGGTAAAATAAACTTAGACAAAATTAAGATTTAAGATGTTGATTTTCAAAACTACAATAAATAATAAATCAAGACTCAGTCACAGCCCTCCTCCATCCATCTTCAGGTTTACACACACCTACACAAAACATTAAAATACAAATTAATAATAATAATAATAATAATAATAAACAATTCTCCATCTTTTTTCACACAGAAAAAATAAACTGACAATAAAATAAACTAATAATAAAATACATGGCTGATTTAATAACAACAACCACAACTAAATAGACTCACTGTTTGCACAAACAAAACAAAATATTCATGACTAAATAATACACAAATAAATCATGATAAAATACATGGCTAAATAATAACTAACTTACAGCTAAATCATGCCGCTCTCTCTTCTTTACACACATATACACAAAGTAAAAAAAACACCCTAATAAAATACAAAATAATTACCGAAAGTTTAAATAAATTAGAACAGCTAAATAATAATATTACAGCAGTAACGTTACAGCTAAGAATGATACGTCCTAAAAAAATACAAACAACAAACAAACATATCGAAAGAACAGTCAACATGTACTGCTGATGTAGTTTCGCATCGCACGCAGTATGTCTATTTTCTCCTGAGGAGAAACAACTTAAGTGGGAAAAGAAACTAAAATGAACATGAACAGAAGTGAAACTAACAAATATTTTTATTTCATTTTTGTTATGTGCTAGTACAGTAGTTACTCTTGTTTGGATCTTACGAAGTTAGCCTAGCAAGCAAGCAAGCAAACACACACACACAGACAGACATGACACAGTGATTAATTTTTTATTTTTTTTTAAACCCAACAAATACAAAGTTTTAAAAACAAAATAAGGAAAAAAACAATACGACTATTTTAAGTATTTACCTTTTAGATTATGTGCTGATTTATCAGTCCTGGGATTGTAGAATTGTAGATAAAGAACTTCGAGTCCGCTGTCCACTCAGTCGTAATGGCGCTGTCAGTGAGACTCGTCTTCAAACTCAAAATAATATATGCCACACCCATCCTAGCCTTAAACCAATGGTATAATGACACGACCCGTGGTCATTGCAATGACCCAAACACAAAAAAAACAAGATAGCTGATTGGACGGCTGAGAAATGACCTTTTTGTCATCATGAATTTTTCAATGAAATTAGAGCGCGTCTGCTGGAAAGGGTTAAGAGCCCCGTCTGCGTTGGGTGTCGTCTCCGCCCCAGGAGATAAATACGACTGCACATAGGAATAGGCGCCATATTTTCTTTCAGCCTGCCTGAGGAAGGAGTGAACTCTTGAGTTCAGTCATAAACACGGAGATAACTTGATTTAATTCATTTTTTATCTAATTTCATTTCATGTTTTGAAGTTTAGTTTATTTTTTTTAGTGATGACTCTTCTTAGCTTTAGGTTCTGGTTAAGTCTACTCTGCGGCCGTGTGCGCTGTGTGAAGCCAGCGGCTCTCCCGCCCCGTGTGAAGCCAGCGGCTCTCCCGCCCCGTGTGAAGCCAGCGGCTCTCCCGCCCTGTGTGAAGCCAGCGGCTCTCCCGCCCCGTGTGCCCTGTGTGAAGCCAGCGGCTCTCCCGCCTCGTGTGCCCTGTGTGAAGCCAGCGGCTCTCCTGCCCTGTGTGAAGCCAGCGGCTCTCCCACCCCGTGTGCCCCGTGTG